>NW_022097799.1:0-115457 GCF_006542625.1 Nomascus leucogenys
AGTAAAGGCCCCTTAGCATTGCGATGTCCACATGCAGGTACTACAGAAGGAGTGTTTCAGATCTGCTCAATCAAAAGTAGGGTTCAACTGTGTTAGTTGAATGCACAGATCAGAAAGAAGTTTCAAAGAATGTTTCTGTGAAGTTTTTATTTGAGGATATTCCTTTTTCCACTATTGTCCCCTTACCAATCCGAATGTCCACTTGCAGTTCCTACAGAAAGGGTGTTTCTGAACTGCTCAATCAAAAATAAGTTTCAACACTGTTATTTGAGTGCAGAGATCAGAAAGAAGTTTCACAGCATGCTTCTGTGTAGTTTTCATTTGAAGATATCACTTTTTTCACTATAGGCCCTTAGCGCGCTGAATGTCCACTGGTAGTTTCTATAGAAAGAGTGTTTCAGAACTGCTAAATCAAAAGTAAGGTTCAACTGTTAGTTGAATGCACAGATCAGAAAGAAGTTTCACAGAATGCTTCTGTGTTGTTTTTATTTGTTGATATTCCTTTTTCCACCATAGGACCCTTAGCATTCTGAATGTCCACAGGCAGTATCTACAGAAAGAGTGTTTCAGAACAGCTCAATCAAATGTAAGGTTCAACTCTGTTAGTTGAATGCACAGATCAGAAAGAAGTTTCACAGAATGCTTCTGTGCAGTTTTTATTTGAAGATATTCCTTTTTCCACTATTGTCCCCTTACCGATCTGAATGTCCAATTGCAATTTCTATAGAAAGAGAGATTCAGAACTCCTCAATCAATAGAAAAGTTCAACCCTGTTAGTTGAACCCACAAATCAGAAAGCAGTTTCACAGAATGCTTCTTTGTAGTTTTTATTTGAAGATAATACTTTTTCCACAATAGGAAACTTAGCGCCCCGAATATTCAGTTGCAGTTTCTTCAGAAAGACTGTTTCAGAACTACTCAATCAAATGTAAGGTTCAATTCTGTTAGTTGAATGCACAGATCAGAAAGAAGTTTCATAGAATGCTTCTCTGTAGTTTTTATTTGAAGATATTCCTTTTTCCACTATAGGCCCCTTAGCGCTGCATATGTCCACTTGCAGTCTCTACATTAAGAATTTTTCAGAACTGCTCAATCAAAAGTAAGGTTCAACTTTGTTAGTTGAATGCACAGATCAGAAAGATGTTTCACAGAATGCTTCTGTGTAGTTTTTATATGAAGATATTCCTTTTTCCACTAAAGGCCACTTAGCATTCCTGAATGTCCACATGCCGGATCTACAGAAAGAGGGTTTTAGAACTGCTCAATCAAAAGTATGGTTCAACTCTGTTGTTTGAATGCTCAGATCAGAAACAAGTTTCACAGAATGCTTCTGTGTAGTTTTTATTTGTAGATATTCCATTTTCCACTATAGGCCCCTTAGTGCCTATAAGTTTAAAGTGAAACTTTAACTTAACCGAATGTCCACTAGCAGTTTCTGCAGAAAGAGTGTTTCAGAACTGCTCAATCAAAAGTAAGGTTCCACTCTGTTAGTTGAATGCAGAGATCAGAAAGAAGTTTCACAGAATGCTTCTTTGTAGTTTTTATTAGAAGATATTCTTTTTTTCCACTATAGGCCCTATAGCACTCCTAATGTCCACTTGCACTTTCTACAGAAAGAGTGTTTCGGAACGGCTCAATCAAAAGTAAGGTTCAACTCTGTTAGTTGATTGCACAGATCAGAAAGATGTTTCACAGAATGCTTCTGTGTAGTATTTATTTGAAGATATTCTTTTTCCCTTACAGGCTCTTCAGCGCTCAAAATGTCCACTTTCAATTTCTACAGAAATAGTGTTTCAGACCTCCTCAATCAAAAGTAAGTTTCAACTCCATTGTTTGAATGCACAGATCAGAAAGAAGTTTCACAGAATGCTTCTTTGCAGTTTTTATTTGAAGATATTCCCTTTTCCAATTGAGGCCCCTTAGCGCTCCGAATGTCCAATTACATTTTCTACAGAAAGACAGATTCAGAACTCCACAATCAAAAGTAAGATTCAACCCTGTTAAGCGAATGCACAGATCAGAAAGTGGTTTCACAGAATGCTTCCCTGTAGTTTTTATTTGAAGATATTAATTATTCCAACGTAGGCCCCTTAGCGCTCCAAATGTCCACTGGCAGTTTCTACAGAAAGAGTGTTTCAGACCACCACAATCAAAAGTAAGGTTCAACTAAATTAGTTGAATGCACAGATCAGAAGGTAGTTTCACAGAATGCTTCTTTGTGGTTTTATTTGAAGATATTCCTTTTTCCACTATAGGCCTTTTAGCACTCCGAATGTCCAATTACAGTTTCTACAGAAATAGACTTTCAGAACTCCTCAATCAAAAGTAAGTTTCAACCCTGTTAATTGAATGCACAGATTAGAAAGAAGTTTCACAGAATTCTTCTGTGTAGTTTTTATTTGAAGATATGCCTTTTTCCACTCTAGGCCCCCTATGGCTCCGAATGTCCACTTGCAGTTTCTATGGAACTAGTGTTTCAGAACTCCTCAATTGAAAGTAAGTTTCAAATCTGTTACTTGAATGCACAGATCAGAAAGTAGTTTCACAGAATGCTTCTGTGTACCTTTTCTTTGAAGATTTATTTTATCAACTATAGGTCCCTTAGCGCTCTGAATGTCTGCTTACAGTTTCTACAGAAAGAGTGTTTCAGAACTCCTCAATCAAATGCAAGGTTCAACTCTTTAGTTGAATACACAGATCAGAAGGAAGTTTCACAGAATTCTTCTGTGTCATTTTTATTAGATAATATTCCTTTTTCCACTTTAGGCCCCATAGCACAGCAAATGTCCAGTTGCAGTTTCTACAGAAAGAGTGTCTCAGAACTGCTCAATCAAAAGTAAGCTTCAACTCTGTTAGCTGAATTCACAGATCAGAAAGAAGTTTCACAGACTGCTTCTGTGTGGTTTTTAATTGAAAATATTCCTTTTTCCACTATAGGCCCCTTAGCGCTCCGAATGTCCACTTGCATTTCCTACAAAAATAGTTTTTCAGAACTCCTGAATCAAAAGTAAGGTTCAACTGTGTTAGTTGAATGCACATATCAGAAAGAAGTTTCACAGAATGCTTCTGTGTAGTTTTTATTTTAAGATATTCCTTTTTCCGCTATAGTACCCTTAGCTCTCCGATTGTGCAATTGCAGTTTCTACAGAAAGGTTGTTTCAGAACTCCTCAATCAAAAGTAAGTTTCAACTCTGTTAGTTGAATGCTCATATCAGAAAGAAGTTTCACAGAATGCTTCAGTGTAGTTTTTATTTGAAGATATTACTTTTTCCACGGTAGGCCCCATAGCCCTCCAAATGTCCCCTTGCAGTTTCTACAGAAAGAGTGTTTCAGAACTGCTCATTCAAAAGTAAGGTTCAAGTCTGTTAGTTGAATGCACAGAGCAGAGGGAAGTTTCACAGAATGCTTCTCTGTAGTTTTTATTTGAAGATATTCCTTTTTCCACAATAGGCCCCCTAGCGCTCCAAATGTCCACTTGCAGTTTCTACGGAAAGATTGTTTCAGAACTCCTCAATCGAAAGTAAGGTTCAAATCTGTTACTTCAAAGCACAGATCAGAAGGAAGTTTCACAGAATTTTTCTGTGTCATTTTTATTAGATAATATTCCTTTTTCCACTTTAGGCCCCATAGCGCAGCAAATGTACAGTTGCAGTTTCTACAGAAAGGGTGTCTTAGAACTGCTCAATCAAAAGTAAGCTTCAACTCTGTTAGCTGAATTCACAGTTCAGAAAGAAGTTTCACAGACTGCTTCTGTGCAGTTTTTAATTGAAAATATTCCTTTTTCCACTATAGGCCCGTTAGCGCTCTGAATGTCCACTTGCATTTTCTACAAAAATAGTTTATCAGAACTCCTGAATCAAAAGTAAGGTTCAATTCTGTTAGTTGAATGCACATATCAGAAAGAAGTTTCAAAGAATGCTTCTGTGTAGTTTTTATTTTAAGATATTCCTTTTTCCACTATAGTACCATTAGCTCTCCGATTGTGCAATTGCAGTTTCTACAGAAAGGTTGTTTCAGAACTCCTGAATCAAAAGTAAGTTTCAACTCTGTTAGTTGAATGAACGTAACAGAAAGAAGTTTCACAGAATGCTTCAGTGTAGTTTTTATTTGAAGATATTACTTTTTCCACCATAGGCCCCTTAGCGCACCGAATGTCCACTTGCAGTTTCTACAGAAAGAGTGTTTCAGAACTGCTCATTCAAAAGTAAGGTTCAAGTCTGTTAGTTGAATGCACAGAGCAGAAGGAAGTTTCACACAATGCTTCTCTGTAGTTTTTATTTGAAGATATTCCTTTTTCCACAATAGGCCCCCTAGCGCTCCGAATGTCCACTTGCAGTTTCTATGGAAAGAGTGTTTCAGAACTCCTCAATCGAAAGTAAGGTTCAAATCTGTCACTTCAATGCACAAATCAGAAGGAAGTTTCACAGAATGCTTCTGTGTACTTTTAATTTGAAGATATTCCTTTTTCCACTATTGGCCCATTAGCGCTCCAAATGTCCTCTTTCAGTTTCTACAGAAAGAGTGATTCAGAACTCCTCAATGAGAAGTAAGTTTCAACACTGTTAGTTGAATGCACAGATCAGAAAGTAGTTTCACAGAATGCTTCTGTTTACTTTTTATATGAAGATATTAGTTTTTCCACTATAAGCCGCTTAGTGCTCCGAATGTCTACTTACAGTTTCTACACAAAGAGTGTTTCAGAACTCCTCAATCAAAAGTAAGGTTCAACTCTGTTAGTTGAATGCACAGATGAGAAGGAACGTTCACAGAATGCTTCTGTGTCGTTTTTATTTGATAATATTCCTTTTTCCTCTATAAGCCCCTTAGCGCTGCTAATGTCCGCTTGCAGTTTATACAGAAAGAGTGTTTCAGAACTCCTCAATCAAAAGTAAGTTTCAACACTGTTAGTTGAATTCACAGATCAGAAAGAAGTTTCACAGAATGCTTCCTTGTAGTTTTTATTTGAAAATATTCCTTTTTCCTCTACAGGCCCCTTAGCTGTCCGAATGTCCACTTTAATTTTCTACAGAAAGAGTGTTTCAGAACTGCTCAATCAAAAGCAAGGATCAACTCTCTTAGTTGAATGCACAGATCAGAAAGAAGTTTCACAGAATGCTTCTATGTAGTATTTACTTGAAGAGATTCCTTTTTCCACAATAGGCCCCTTGTCAGTCTGAATGTCCACTTGGAGTTTTTAGAGAAAGAGTGTTTCATAGCTCCTCAATCAAAAGTAAGGTTCAACACTGTTAGTTGAATGCGATGATCAGAAAGAAGTTTCACAGAATGCTTCTCTGTAGTTTTTATTTGAAGATATTCCTTTTTCCACTGGAGGCCCCTTAGCGCTTGGAATGTCCACTTGCAGTTTCTATGAAAATAGTTTTTCAGAACTCCTGAATCAAAAGTAAGGTTCATCTCTGTTAGTAGAATGCACATATCAGAAAGAAGTTTCACAGAATGCTTCTGTGTAGTTTTTATTTGAAGATATTCCATTTTCCACTGTAGGCCCCCTAGGGCTCCGAATGTCCACTTCCAGTTTCTACGGAAGGAGTGTTTCAGAACTCCTCAATCGAAAGTAAGGTTCAAATCTGTTACTTGAATGAACAGATCAGAAAGTAGTTTCACAGTATGCTTCTGTGTACTTTTTCTTTGAAGATTTTTGTTTTTCAACTATAGGCCCCTTAGCGCTCCGAATGTCTGCTTACAGTTTCTACAGAAAGAGTGTTTCAGAACTCCTCAATCAAAAGCAAGTTTCAACTCTTTTAGTTGAATGCACAGATCAGAAGGAAGTTTCACAGAATTTTTCTGTGTCGTTTTTATTAGATAATATTCCTTTTTCCACTTTAGGCCCCATAGCACAGCAAATGTCCACTTGCAGTTTCTACAGAAAGAGTGTCTCAGAACTGCTCAATCAAAAGTAACATTCAACTCTGTTAGCTGAATTCACAGATCAGAAAGAAGTTTCACAGACTGCTTCTGTGTAGTATTTAATTGAAAATATTCCTTTTTCCACTATAGGCCCCTTCGCGCTCCGAATGTCCACTTGCATTTTCTACAAAAATAGTTTTTCAGAACTCCTGAATCAAAAGTTAGGTTCAACTCTGTTAGTTGAATGCACATATCAGAAGGAAGTTTCACAGAATGCTTCTCTGTAGTTTTTAATTGAAGATATTCCTTTTTCCACAATAGGCGCCCTAGTTCTCTGAATGTCCACTTGCAGTTTCTACGGAAAGAGTTCTTCAGAACTCCTCAATCGAAAGTATGGTTTAAATCTGTTACTTGAATGCACAGATCAGAAGGAAGTTTCACAGAATGCTTCTGGGTACTTTTAATTTGAAGATATTCCTTTTTCCACTATTGGCCCCATAGCACTCCAAATGTGCTCTTGCAGTTTCTACAGAAAGAGTGTTTCAGAACTCCGCAATGAAAACTAAGTTTCAACACTGTTAGCTGAATGCACATATCAGAAAGAAGTTTCACAGAATGCTTCAGTGTAGTTTTTATTTGAAGATATTACTTTTTCCACTATAGGCCCCATAGCGCGCCGAATGTCCACTTGCAGTTTCTACAGAAAGAGTGTTTCAGAACTGCTCATTCAAAAGTAAGGTTCAAGTCTGTTAGTTGAATGCACAGAGCAGAAGGAAGTTTCACAGAATGCTTCTCTGTAGTTTTTATTTGAAGATATTCCTTTTTCCACAATAGGACCCCTAGTGCTCCGAATGTCCACTTGCAGTTTCTACGGAAAGAGTGTTTCAGAACTCCTCAATCGAAAGTAAGGTTCAAATCTGTTACTTCAATGCACAGATCAGAAGGAAGTTTCACAGAATGCTTCTGTGTACTTTTAATTTGAAGATATTCCTTTTTCCACTATTGGCCCCTTAGTGCTCCAAATGTCCTCTTGCAGTTTTTACAGAGTGTTTCAGAACTCCTCAATAAGTAAGTTTCAACACTGTTAGTTGAATGCACATATCAGAAAGTAGTTTCACAGAATGCTTCTGTTTACTTTTTATTGGAAGATATTCGTTTTTCCACTATAGGCCGCTTAGCCCTCCAAATGTCTACTTACAGTTTCTACAGAAAGAGGGTTTCAGAACTCCTCAATGCAAAGTAAGTTTCAACTGTGTTAGTTGAATGCACAGATGAGAAGGAAGTTTCACAGAATGCTTCTGTGTCGTTTTTATTTGCTAATATTCCTTTTTCCTCTTTAGGCCCCTTAGCGCTGCAAATGTCCGCTTGCGTTTTCTACAGAAGGAGTGTTTCAGAACTGCTCAATCAAAAGCCAGGATCAACTCTCTTAGCTGAATGCACAGATCAGAAAGAAGTTTCAGAGAATGCTGCTGTGTAGTATTTATTTGAAGTGATACCTTTTTCCACAATAGACCCTTGTCGCTCTGAATGTCCACTTGCAGTTTTTACAGAAAGTGTGTTTCAGAACTCCTCAATCAAAAGTAAGGTTCAACTCTGTTAGTTGAAGGCACAGATCAGAAAGAAGATTCAGAGAATGCTTCTGTGTAGTTTTTATTTGAATAGATTCCTTTTTCCACTATAAGCCCTTTAGCACTCAGAATGTCCACTTGCAGTTCCTACAGACAGAGTGTTTCAGAGCTCCTCAATTAAAAGTAAGATTTAAATCTGTTAGTTGAATGCGATGATCAGAAAGATGTTTCACAGAATGCTTCTGTGTACTTTTTATTTACAGATATTCCTTTTTCCACTGTAGGCCCCTTAGCGCTCCGAATGTCCACTTGCAGTTTCTATGAAAAGAGTTTTTCAGAACTCCTCAATCAACTGTAAGTTTCAACTCTGTTAGTTGAATGCACAGATCAGAAAGAAGTTTCACAGAATGCTTCTGTGTAGTTTTTATTTGAAGACATTCCTTTTTCCACTATAGGCCCCCTAGCGCTCCGAATGTCCACTTGCAGTTTCTACGGAAAGAGTGTTTCAGGACTCCTCAATCGAAATAAGGTTCAAATCTGTTACTTGAATGCACAGATCAGAAGGAAGTTTCACAGAATGCTTCTGTGTACTTTTAATTTGAAGATATTCCTTTTTCCACTATTGGCCCCTTAGTGCTCCAAATGTCCACTTGCAGTTTCAACAGAAAGAGTGCTTCAGAACTCCTCAATGAAAAGTAAGTTTCAACACTGTCAGTTGAATGCACAGATCAGAAAGTAGTTTCACAGAATGCTTCTGTGTCCTTTTTATATGAAGATATTCGTTTTTCCACTGTAAGCCGCTTAGCGCTCTGAATGTGTACTTACAGTTTCTACAAAAAGAGTGTCTCAGAACTCCTCAATCAAAAGTAATGTTCAACTCTGTTAGTTGAATGCAGAGATGAGAAGGAAGGTTCACAGAATGCTTCTGTGTCGTTTTTATTTGACAATATTCCTTTTTCCACTGCAGGCCCCTTAGCGCTGCAAATGTCCACTTGCAGTTTCTACAGAAAGATTGTTTCAGAACTCCTCAATCAGAAGTAAGGTTCAACACTGTTAGTTGAATTCACAGATCAGAAAGAAGTTTCACAGAATGCTTCTTAGTAGTGTTTATTTGAAAATATTCCTTTTTCCTCTACAGGCCCCTTAGCACTCCGACTGTCCACTTGCATTTTCTACAGAAAGAGTGTTTCAGAACTGCTCAATCAAAAGCAAGGATCAACTCTCTTAGTTGAATGCACAGATCAGAAAGAAGTTTCACAGAATGCTTCTTTTTAGTATTTACTTGAAGAGATTCCTTTTTCCACAATAGGCCCCTTATTGCTCTGAATGTCCACTTGCAGTTTTTACAGAAAGTGTGTTTCAGAACTCCTCAATCAAACGTAAATTTCAACTCTGTTAGTTGAATGCACAGATCAGAAAGAAGTTTCACAGAATGCTTCTGTGTAGTTTTCATTTGAAGAGATTCCTTTTTCCACTATAGTACCCTTAGCTCTCCAAATGTGCAATTGCAGTTTCTACAGAAATGTTGTTTCAGAACTCCTCAATCAAAAGTAAGTTTCAAATCTGTTAGTTGATTGCAGATATCAGAAAGAAGTTTCACAGAATGCTTCAGTGTAGGTTTAATTTGAAGATATTGCTTTTTCCACTATAGGCCTCTTAGCGCTCCGAATGTACACTTGCGGTTTCTACAGAAAGAGTGTTTCAGAACTGCTCATTCAAATGTAAGGTTCAACTCTCTTAGTTGAATGCACGGATCAGAAAGTAGTTTCACAGAATGCTTCTGTGTAGTATTTTAATTGAAGGGATTCCTTTATCCACTATAGGCCCCTTAGCGCTCCGAGTGTCCACTTGCAGTTTTTACACAAAGAGTGTCTCAGAACTCCTCAATCAAAAGTAAGGTTCAATTCTGTTAATTCAATGCACAGATCAGAAGGATGTTGCACAGAATGCTTCTGTGTTGTTTTTATATGAAGAGATTCCTTTTTCCACTATAGGCCAATTATCGCTCCGAATGTCCACTTGCAGTTTATACAGAAAGAGTGTTTCATAGCTCCTCAATAAAAAGTAAGGTTCAACTCTGTTAGTTGAATGCGAAGATGACAAAGAATTTTCACAGAATGCATCTGCGTAGTTTTTTTTGAAGATACTCCTTTTTCCACTATAGTCACCTTAGCATTCCTGATGTCTACTTGCAGTTTCTACAGAAAGAGTGTTACAAATCTCCTCAATCACAGGTAAGGTTCAACTCTGCTAGTTGAATGCAGAGAACAGAAAGAAGTTTCACGGAATGCTTCTGTGTAGTTTTTATTTGAAAATATTCCTTTTTCCACCATAGGTCACTTAGCGCTCTGAATGTCCACATGCATTTTCCACAAAAATAGTGTTTCAGAGGTCCTGAATCAAAAGTAAGGTTCAACTCTGTTAGTTGAATGCACATATTAGAAAGAAGTTTCACAGAATGCTTCTGTGTAGTTTTTATTTGAAGATATTCCTTTTTCCACTATAGTGCCCTTAGCTCTCCGAACGTCCAATTGCAGTTTCTACAGAAACGGTGTTTCAGAACTCCCCAATTAAAGGCAAGTTTCAAATCTGATAGTTGAATGCACAGATCAGAAAGTAGTTTCACAGAATGATTCTGTGTAGTTTTTATTTCAAGATACACCTTTTTCCACCAGCAGCCCCTTAGCGCTCCGAATGTCCATTTGCAGTTTCTACAGAAAGAGTGTTTCAGAACAGCTCAATCAAATGTAAGGTTCAAATCTCTTAGTTGAATGTGAAGATCAGAAAGAAGTTTCACAGAATGCTTCTGTGTAGTTTATATTTGAAGATATTCCATTTTCCACTATAGGCCCCCTAGGGCTCCGAATGTCCACTTGCAGTTTCTACGGAAAGAGTGTTTCAGAACTCCTCAATCAAAAGTAAGGTTCAAATCAGTTACTTGAATGCACAGATCAGAAAGTAGTTTCACAGAATGCTTCTGTGTACCTTTTCTTTGAAGATTTTAGTTTTTCAACTACAGGCCCCTTAGCGCTCCGAATGTCTGCTTACAGTTTCTACAGAAAGAGTGTTTCAGAACTCCTCAATCAAAAGCAAGTTTCAAATCTTTTAGTTGAATGCACAGAGCAGAAGGAAGTTTCACAGAATTCTCCTGTGTCATTTTTATTAGATAATATTCCTTTTTCCACTTTAGGCCCCATAGCGCAGCAAATGTCCACTTGCAGTTTCTACAGAAAGAGTGTTTCACAACTGCTCTATCAAAAGTAAGCTTCAACTCTGTTAGCTGAATTCACAGATCGGAAAGAAGTTTCACAGACTGCTTCTGTGTAGTTTTTAATTGAAAATATTCCTTTTTCCACTATAGGCCTATTAGCGCTCTGAATGTCCACTTGCATTTTCTACAAAAATAGTTTTTCAGAACTCCTGAATCAAAAGTAAGTTTCAACTCTGTTAGTTGAATGCACATATCAGGAAGAAGTTTCACAGAATGCTTCTGTGTAGTTTTTATTTTAAAATATGCCTTTTTCCACTATAGGACCCTTAGCTCTCCACTTGTGCAATTGCAGTTTCTACAGAAAGGTTGTTTCAGAACTCCTCAATCAAAAGTAAGTTTCATCTCTGTTAGGTGAATGCACATATCAGAAAGAAGTTTCACAGAATGCTTCAGTGTAGTTTTCATTGGAAGATATTACTTTTTCCACTATAGGCCCCTTAGCGCTCTGAATGTCCACTTGCAGTTTCTACAGAAAGAGTGTTTCAGAACTGCTCATTTAAAAGTCAGGTTCAAGTCTGTTAGTTGAATGCACAGATAAGAAGGAAGTTTCACAGAATGATTCTCTGTAGTTTTTATTTGCAGATATTCCTTTTTCCACAATAGGTCCCCTAGCGCTCTGAATGTCCACTTGCAGTTTCTACGGAAAGAGTTCTTCAGAACTCCTCAATCGAAAGTAATGTTCAAATCTGTTACTTGAATGAGCAGATCAGAAGGAAGTTTCACAGAATGCTTCTGTGTACTTTTAATTTGAAGATGTTCCTATTTCCTCTATTGGCCCCTTAGTGCTCCAAATGTCCTCTTGCATTTTCTACAGAAAGAGTGTTTCAGAACTCCTCAATGAAAAGTAAGTTTCAACACTGTTAGTTGAATGCACAGATCAGAAAGTAGTTTCACAGAATGCTTCTGTTTACTTTTCATTTGAAGATACTCGTTTTTCCACTATAGGCCGCTTAGCCCTCCAAATATCTACTTACAGTTTCTACAGAAAGTGGGTTTCAGAACTCCTCAATCAAAAGTAAGGTTCAACTCTGTTAGTTGAATGCACAGATGAGAAGGAAGTTTCACAGAATGCTTCTGTGTCGTTTTTATTTGCTATTATTTCTTTTTCCTCTTTAGGCCCCTTAGCGCTCCGAATGTCCGCTTGCATTTTCTACAGAAAGAGTGTTTCGGAACTGCTCAATCAAAAGCAAGGATCAACACTCTTAGTTGAATGAACTGATCAGAAAGAAGTTTCACAGAATGCTTCTGTGTAGTATTTATTTGAAGAGAGTCCTTTTTCCACAATCGACCCTTGTCGCTCTGAATGTCCACTTGCAGTTTTTACAGAAAGTGTGTTTTAGAACTCCTCAATCAAAAGTAAGGTTTAACTCTGTTAGTTGAATGCGATGATCAGAAAGAAGTTTCACAGAATGCTTCTGTGTAGTTTTTATTTGCAGATATTCCTTTTTCCACTATAGGCCCCTTAGCGCTCCGAATGTCCACTTGCAGTTTCTACAGAAAGAATCTTTCAGAACTCCTCCAACAAAAGTAAGGTTCACCTCTGCTACTTGAATGCACAGATCAGAAAGAAGTTTCACAGAATGCTTCTGTGTAGTTTTTATTTGAAGATATTCCTTTTTCCACTATAGGCCCCCTAGCGCTCCGAATGTCCACTTACAGTTTCTACGGAAAGAGTGATTCAGAACTCCTCAATCGAAAGTAAGCTTCAAATCTGTTACTTGAATGCACAGATCAGAAGGAAGTTTCACAGAATGCTTCTGTGTACTTTTAATTTGAAGATATTCCTTTTTCCTCTATTGGCCCCTTAGCGCTCCAAATGTCCACTTGCAGTTTCTACAGAAAGAGTGCTTCAGAACTGCTCAATGAAAAGTAAGTTTCAACACTGTTAGTTGAATGCACAGATCAGAAAGTAGTTTCACAGAATGCTTCTGTGTACTTTTTATATGAATATATTCATTTATCCACTATAGGCCACTTATCGCTCCGAATGTCTACTTACAGTTTCTACAGAAAGAGTATTTCAGAACTCCCCAATCAAAAGTAAGGTACAACTCTTTTACTTGAATGCACAGATTAGAAGGAAGGTTCAAAGAATGCTTCTGGGTCGTTTTTATTTGATAATAGTCGTTTTTACACTACAGGCCCCTTAGCGCTGAAAATGTCCACTTGCAGTTTATACAGAAAGAGTGTTTCAGAACGCCTCAATCAAAAGTAAGTTTCAACACTGTTAGTGGAAATCACAGGTCAGAAAGAAGTTTCACAGAATGCTTCTTTGTAGTTTTTATTTGAAAATATTCCTTTTTCCTCTACAGGCCCTTTAGTACTCTGAATGTCCACTTGCATTTTCTACAGAAAGAGTGTTTCAGAACTGCTCAATCAAAACAAGGATCAACTCTCTTAGTTGAATGAACAGATCAGAAAGAAGTTTCACAGAATGCTTCTGTGTAGTATTTACTTGAAGAGATTCCTTTTTCCACAATAGGGCCCATATCGCTCTGTATGTCCACTTGCAGTTTTTACAGAAAGTGTGTTTCAGAACTCCTCAATCAAATGTAAGGTTCAACTCTGTTAGTTGAATGCACAGATCGGAAAGAAGTTTCACAGAATGCTTCTGTTTAGTTTTTATTTGAAGAGATTCCTTTTTCCTCTGTATGCCCCTTAGCGCTCCGAATGTCTACTTGCAGCTTCTACAGATCGAGTGTTGCAGATCTCCTCAATTAAAGGTAAGGTTTAACTCTGTTAGTTGAATGCGATTATCAGAAAGAAGTTTCACGGAATGCTTCTGTGTAGTTTTTATTTGCAGATATTCCTTTTTCCACTATAGGCCCCTTAGCGCTCTGAATGTCCACTTGCAGTTTCTACGAAAACAGTGTTTCAGAACTCCTCATTCAAAAGTAAGGTTCAACTCTGTTAGTTGAATGCACAGATCAGAAAGAAGTTTCACAGAATTCTTCTGTGTAGTTTTTATTTGAAGACATTCCTTTTTCCACTATACTTCCCTTAGCTCTCCGAGTGTGCAATTGCCGTTTGTACAGAAAGGGTGTTTCAGAACTCCTCAATCAAAGGTAAGTTTCAACTCTCTTAGTTGAATGCACAGATCAGAAAGTAGTTTCACAGAATGCTTCTGTGTAGTTTTTAAATGAAGTTATTCCTTTTTCCACTAGAGGCCCCTTAGCGCTCCGAATGTCCACTTGCAGTTTCCCCAGAAAGAGTGTTTCAGAACTGCTCTATCAAATGTAAGTTTCAACTCTCTTAGTTGAATGTGAAGATCAGAAAGTAGTTTCACAGAATGCTTCTGTGTAGTTTTTATTTGAAGAGATTCCTTTTTCCACTATAGGCCCGTTAGCGCTCCGAATGTCCACTTGCAGTTTCTACAGGAAGACTGTTTCAGAACTCCTCAATCAAAAGTATGGTTCAACTCTGTTACTTGAATGCACAGATCAGTAAGAAGTTTCACAGAATGCTTCTGTGTACTTTTTATTTGAAGATATTCCTTTTTCCACTATAGGCCCCCTAGCGCTCTGAATGTCCACTTGCAGTTACTACGGAAAGAGTGTTTCAGAACTCCTCAATCTAAAGTAAGGTTCAAATCTGTTACTTGAATGCACAGATCAGAAAGTAGTTTCACAGAATGCTTCTGTGTACTTTTTCTTTGAAGATTTTAGTTTTTCAACTACAGGCCCCTTAGCGCTCCGACTCTCTACTTACAGTTTCTACAGAAAGAGTGTTTCAGAACTCCTAAATGAAAAGCAAGGTTCAACTCCATTAGTTGAATGCACAGATCAGAAGGAAGTTTCACAGAATTCTTCTGTGTCGTTTTTATTAGATAATATTCCTTTTTCCACTATAGGCCCCTTAGCAAAGCAAATGTCCACTTGCAGTTTCTACAGAAACATTGTTTCAGAACTGCTCAATAAAAAGTCAGCTTCAACTCTGTTAGTTGAATTCACAGATTAGAAAGAAGTTTCACAGACTGCTTCTGTGTAGTTTTTATTTGATAATATTCCTTTTTCCACTATAGGCCCCTTAGCACTCCGAATGTCCACTTGCATTTCCTACAAAAATAGTTTTTCAGAACTCCTGAATCAAAAGTAAGGTTCAACTCTGTTAGTCGAATGCACATATCAGAAAGAAGTTTCACAGAATGTTTCTGTGTAGTTTTTATTTGAAGATATTCCTTTTTCCACTGTAGTACCCTTAGCTCTCCGAATGTGCAATTGCAGTTTCTACAGAAAGGTTGTTTCAGAACTCCTCAATCAAAAGTAAGTTTCAAATCTGTTCGTTGAATGCATATATCAGAAAGAAGTTTCACAGAATGCTTCAGTGTAGGTTTTAATTGAAGATATTGCTTTTTCCACTATAGGCCCCTTAGCGCTCCGAATGTCCACTTGCCGTTTCTACAGAAAGAGTTTTTCAGAACTGCTCATTCAGAAGTAAGGTTCCACTCTCTTAGTTGAATGCACAGATCAGAAAGTAGTTTCACAGAATGCTTCTGTGTAGTATTTAATTGAAGGGATTCCTTTTTCCACTATAGGCCCCTTAGCGCTCTGAATTTCCACTTGCAGTTGCTACAGAAAGAGTGTTTCAGAACTCCTCAATGAAAAGTAAGGTTCAAGTCTGTTAGTTCAATGCACAGATCAGAAGGAAGTTTCACAGAATGCTTCTGTGTAGTTTTTATTTGAAGAGATTCCTTTTTCCACTATAGGCCACTTATCGCTACGAATGTCCACTTGCAGTTGCTACAGAAAGAGTGTTTAGAACTGCTCAATCAAAGGTAAGGTTCAACTCTGCTACTTGAATGCACTGATCAGAAAGAAGTTTCGCAGAATGCTGCTGTGTAGTTTTTATTTGAAGATATTCCTTTTTCCTCTGTAGGCCCCTTATTGCTCCAAATGTCACCTTGCACTTTTAACAGAAAGAGTGATTCAGAACTGCTCCATCAAAAGTAAGGTTCAACTCTGCTAGTTGAATGCACAGATGAGAAAGAAGTTTCGCAGAATGCTTCAGTGTAGTTTTTATTTGAAGATATTCCTATTTCTTCTATAGGCCCCATAGCGCTCTGAATATCCGCTTGCACTTTCTACAGAAAGAGTGTTTCTAAACTCCTCAATCACAAGCATGGTTCAATTCTGCTAGTAGAATGCACAGATCAGAAAGAAGTCTCGCTGTTTGCTTCCGTGTAGTTTTTATTTGAAGACATTCCCTTTACCACTGTAGGCCCCTTAGCGCTCTGAATGTCCGCTTGCAGTTTCTACAGAAAGAGAGTTTCAGAACTTCTCAATCAAAAGTAAGGTTCAACTCTGTTGGTTGAATGCACAGATCAGAAAGAAGTTTCACAGAATGTTTCTGTGTAGTTTTTATTTGAAGATATTCCTTTTCCCACTATAGGCCCCTTTGCGCTGCGAATGTCCACTTGCAGTTTCTATAGAAAGTGTGTTTCAGAACTCCTCAATCAAAAGTAAGATTCAACTCTGCAGGTTGAATGCACAGATCAGTAGGAAGTTTTGCAGAATATTTCTATGTACTTTTTATTTGAAGATATTCCTTTTTCCACTATAGGACCCTAGCGCTCCGAATGTCCGCTTGCAGTTTCTACAGAAAGAGGTTTCAAAACTCCTCAATCAAAGGTAAGGTTCAAATCTAATAGTTGAATGCACTGAGCAGAAAGAATTATCGCAGCATGCTTCTGTGTAGCTTTTATTAGATGATATTCCTTTTTCCACTATAGGCCTCTTAGCGCTCAAATGTCCGCTTGCAGTTTCTACAGAAAGAGATTTCCAGAACTTCTCAATCAAAAGTAAGCTTCAACTCTGTTAGTTGAATGCACAAATCAGAAAGAAGATTCTCAGAATGCTTCTGGGTAGTTTTTAATTGAAGTTATTCCTGTTTCCACTATAGGCCCCTTAGCTCTCCGATTGTCCACTTGCACTTTCTACAGAAAGAGAGTTTCAGAACTTCTCAATGAAAAGTAAGATTCAACTCTGTCAGTAGAATGCACAGATGAGAAAGATGTTTCTCCGAATGACTCTGTGTAGTTTTTGTTTGAAGATATTCCGTTTTCCACTCTAGGCCCCTTAGTGCTCCGAATGTCCCCTTGCAGTTACTACAGAAAAATTGTTTCAGAACTGCTCAATCAAAAGAAATGGTCAACTCTGCTAGTTGAATGCACAGATCAGAGAGAAGTTTCGCAGAATGCCTCTCTGTAGTTTTTATTTGAAGATATTCCTTTTTCCATTATAGGCCCCTTAGCACTCCGAATGTCCGCTTGCAGTAACTATAGAAGGAGTGTTTCAGAACTGCTGAATCAAAAGTTAGGTTCAACTCTGCTAGTTGAATGCACAGATCAGAAAGAAGTTTCACAGAATGCTTTTGTGTAGTTCTTATTTGAAGATATTCCTTATTCCACTATAGGCCCCTAAGCGCTCCGATTGTCCACTTGCAGTTTCTACAGAAAGAGTGTTTCAAAACTCCTCAATCAAAATTAAGGTTCAACTATGCTAGTACAATGAACCGATCAGAAAGAAGTCTCGCAGAATGCTTCTGTGTATTTTTTATTTGAAGATCATCCTTTCTTCACTATAGGCCCCTTAGCGCTCCGAATGTCTGCCTGCAGTTTCCACAGAAAGAGAGTTTCAGGACTTGTCAATCAAAAGTAAGTTTCTACTCTGTGAGCTGAATGCACACATCGGATAGAAGTTTCCCAGAATGCTTCTCTACAGTTTTTGTTTGAAGATATTCCCTTTTACACAATAGGCCCCTTAGCGCTCCGAATCTCCGCTTGCAGTTTCTACAGGAAGAGTGTTTCAGAACTGCATAATCAAAAGTAAGGTTCAACTCTGGTTGTTGAATGCACAGATCAGAAGGAAGTGTTGCAGAATGCTTCTGTTTAGTTTATATTTGAAGATATTCCTTTTTCCCCTTTAGGCCCCTTAGCGCTCCAAATGTCCACTTGCAGTTTCTACAGGAACGGTGTTTCAAAACTCCTCAATCAAAAGTAAGGTTCAACACGGCTTGTTGAATGCACAGATCAGAAATAAGTCTCACACAATGCTTCTGTCAACAATTTATTTGACGATATTCCTTTTTGCACTATAGGCCCCTTAGTGCTCCGAATGTCCGCTTGCCGTTACTACAGAAAGAGAGTTTCAGAACTTCTCAACGAGAAGTAAGGTTCAACTCTGTTAGTTGAATGCACAGATCAGAAAGAAGTTTTGCAGAATGCTTCTGTGTAGTTTTTATTTGATGATATTCCTTTTTCTACTATAGGCGCCTTAGCGCTCCGCATGTCTGCTAGCAGTTCCTATAGAAAGAGTGTTACAGAACGGCTCAATCAAATGTAAGATTCAACTCTGCTAGTTGACTACACAGATCAGAAAGTAGTTACACCGAATGCTTCTGTGTAGTATTTACTTGAAGATATTCCTTTTTCCACTGTAGGCCCGTTAGCACACCGAATGTCCGCTTGAAGTTTCTACAGAAAGATAGTTTCAGAACTTCTCAATCAAAAGTAATATTCAGCTCTTTTTAGTTGAATGCACAGATCAGAAAGAAGTTACCCAGAATGCTTCTGTGTGGTTTTTATTTGAAGATATTCCTTTTTCCACTATAGGCGCCTTAGGGCTCCGGATGTCCGCTTGCAGTTTCTGCAAACTCTTTCCAAACTCGTCAATCAAAAGTAATGTTCATCTCTGCTAGTTGAATGCACTGATCAGATAGAAGTTTCTCAGAATGCTTCTGTATAGTTTTTATTTGAAGATATTCCTTTTTCCACTGTGGGCCCCTTAGCGCTCCGAATGTCTGCTTGCATTTTCTACAGAAAGAGTGTTTCAGAACTGCTCAATCAAAAGTAAGGTTCAACTCTCCCAGTTGAATGCACAGATCAGAAAGAATTTGCCGCTAATGCTTCTGTGTAGTTTTTATTTGTAGATATTCCTTTTTCCATTATAGGCCACTATGCGTTCCGAATGTTCGCTGGCAGTTTCTACAGAAAGAGTGTTTCAAAACTCCTCCATCAATAGTAAGGTTCAACTCTGCTAGCTGAATGCACAGATCAGAAAGAAGTCTCGCATAATGCTTCTGTGTACTTTTTATTTGAAGACATTCCTTTTTCCACTACAGGCCCCTTAGCGCTCCGAATGTCCACTTGCAATTTACACAGAAAGAGTGTTTCATAACTCCTCAATCAAAAGTAAGTTTCAACTCTGCTAGTTGAATATACAGATCAGAAAGAAGTTTTGCAGAATGCTTCTGTGTAGTTTTTATATGAAGATAATCCTTTTTCCACATTAGGCCCATTAGTGCTGCGAATGTCCACTTGCAGTTTCTTCAGAAAGAGTTTTTCAGAACCCCTCAATCCAAAGTAAGGTTCATCTCTGCCTGTTGAATGCACAGACCAGAAAGAAGTTTCGCAGAATAGTTCTGTGTAGTTTTTATTTGATGATATTCTTTTTCCACTTCAGGCCACTTAACGCTCCGAATTTCTGCTTGCAGTTTTTACAGAAAGAGTGTTTAAAAACTCCTCAATCGAAAGTAAGGTTCAACTCTGCTTGTTGAATGCACAGGTGAGAAAGACTTTTCACAGATTGCTTCTGTGTAGTTTTTATTTGAAGATCTTCCTTTTTCCACTATAGATCCCTTAGCGCTCCAAATGTCCGCTTGCAGTTTCTACAGAAAGTGTGTTCAGAACTGCTTAATCAAAAGTAAGGTTCAACTCTGCTAGTTTAATGCACAGATCAGAAAGAAGTTTCGCAGTATGATTCTGTGTAGTTTTTATTTGATGATATTCCTTTTTCCACTGTAGATCCCCAGCGCTCTGAATGTCCACTTGCAGTTTCTACAGAAAGAGAGTTTCAGAACTGCTCAATCAAAAGTAAAGTTCAACTCTGCTAGTTGAATGCACACAACAGAAAGAAGTTTCACAGAATGCTTCAGTGTAGTTTTCATTTGATAATATTCCCTTTTCTATTATAGGCCCTTCCATGCTCTGAATGTCCGCTTGCAGTTTCTACAGAAAGAGTGTTACACAACTCCTCAATCAAAAGTAAGATTCAACTCTACTAGTTGAATGCACAGATCAGAAAGTAGTCTAGCAGAATGCTTCTGAGTAGTTTTTATTTGAAGATATTCCTTTTTCCACTATAGACCCCTTAGCGCTGCGAATGACCGCTTTCAGTTTCTACAGTAAGAGAGTTTCAGAACTTCTCAATTAAAAGTAAGGTTCAACTCTGTTAGTTGAATGCACAGATCAGAAAGTACTTTTGCAGAATGCTTCTGTGTAGTTTTTATTTGAAGTTATTCATTTTTCCACCTTAGGCCCCTTAGCTCTTCGAATGTCCACTTGCAGTTTGCACAGAAAGTGTGTTTCAGAACTCCTAAATCAAAAGTAAGATTCAACTCTGCTAGTTGAAGGCACAGATCCCAAAGTAGTTTCGCAGAATGCTTCTGTGTAGTTTTTATTTGAAGATATTCCTTTTTCCACTATTGTCCCATTACCGATCCGAATGTCCAATTGCAGTTTCTACAGAAAGATTGTTTCAGAACTGGTCAATGAAAAATAAGGTTCAACTCTGTTATTTGAATGCACAGATCTGAAAGAAGTTTCACAGAATGCTTCTCTGTAGTTTTTATTTGAAGTTATTCGTTTTTCTACTATAGGCCCATTAATGCTACGAATGTCCACTTGCAGTTTTTACAGAATGAGTGGTTCCGAACTGCTCAATCAACCGTAAGTTTCAACTATGTTAGTTGAATGCACAGATCAGTCAGAAGTTTCGCAGAATGCTTCTGTGTAGTTTTTTTTTTGAAGATATTCCTTTTTCCAATAAAGACCCCTTAGCTTTCGGAATGTCCATATGCAGGTTTTACATAAAGTGTGTTTCAAAACTGCTCAATAAAAAGTAAGCTTCAACTCTGTTAGTTGAATGCACAGAACAGAAAGAAGTTTCACAGAATGCTTCTGTGTAGTTTTTATTTGAAGATATTCCATTTTCCACTATAGGCCCCTTAGCACTCCGAATATCCACTTGCAGTTTCTACAGAAAGAGTGTTTAAGAATGCCTCAATTAAAAGTAAGGTTCAACTCTGTAAGGTGAATGCACAGATCAGAAAGAAGTTTCCCATAATGCTTCAGTGTACATTTTATTTGAAGATATTCCTTTTTCCAGTAAAGGCCCCTTAGCATTCTGAATGTCCACATGCAGGTACTACAGAAGGCGTGTTTCAGATCTGCTCAATGAAACGTACTGTTCAACTCTGTTGGTTGAATGCACAGATCAGAAAGAAGTTTCACAGAATGCTTCTGTGTAGTTTTTATTTGAAGATATTCCTTTATCCACTACAGGCATCTTATTGCTCCGAATGCCCACTGGCAATTTCTATAGAAAGAGGGTTTCAGAACTGCTCAATCAAAAGTCAGTTTCAACTCCGTTAGTGGAATGCACAGATCAGAAAGATGTTTCATAGAATGCTTCTGCGTAGTTCTCATTTGAAGATTATCCTTTTTCCACTTTAGGCCTCTTAGTGCTCCGAATGTCCACTTGCAGTTTCTACAGAAATAGAGTTTCAGAACTGCTCAATCAAAAGTAAGGTTCAGCCCTGTTAGTTGAATGCACAGATCAGAAAGTAGTTTCACAGAATGCTTCTGTGTAGTTTTTATTTGAAGATATTCCTTTTTCCACTATAGGCCCCAGTGCGCTCCAAATGTCCACTTGCAGTTTCCACAGAAAGAGTGTTTCAGAACTGCTAAATCAAAAGTAAGCTTCAACTCTGTTATTTGATTGCACAGATCAGAAAGTGGTTTCACAGAAGGCTTCTGTGTAGTTTTTATTTGAAGATACTCCTCTTTCGGCTATAGGCCCCTTAGCACTCCGAATGTCCACTTCCAGTTTCTATGGAAAGAGTGTTTCAGAACTGCTCAATGAAAAGTAAGGTTCAACTCTGTTAGTTGAATGCACAGATCAGAAAGAAGTTTCACAGAATGCTTCTGTGTAGTTTTATTTTTGATGATATTCCTATTTCCACAAAAGGCCCCTTAGCTTTCCGAATATCCATAAGCAGGTTTTACAGAAAGAGTGTTTCAGAACTGCTCAATCAAAAGTGAGGTTCAACTCTGTTAGTTGAATGGACACATCAGAAAGAAGTTTCACAGAATGCTTCTGTGTAGTTTTTATTTGAAGATATTCCTTGTTCCACTATAGGCCCCTTATCGCTCCGAATGTCCACTGGCAGTTTCTACAGAAAGAGTGTTTCAGAACTGCTCAAAGAAAAATAAGGTTCAACTCTGTTAGTTGAATGCTCAGATCAGAAAGAAGTTTCACAGAATGCTTCAGTGTAGTTTTCATTTGAAGATATTCCTTTATCCATTATAGGCCCTTCCGTGCTCCTAATGTCCGCTTGCAGTTTCTACAGAAAGTGTGTTTCACAACTCCTCAATCAAAAGTAAGAAGCAACTCTACCAGTTGAATGCACAGATCAGAAAGTAGTCTGGCAGAATGCTTCTGAGTAATTTTTATTTGAAGATATTCCTTTGTCCACTATAGACCCTTTAGCGCTCCGAAGGACCGCTTCCAGTTCCTAGAGAAAGTGTGTTTCAGACCTGCTCAACCAAAAGTAAGGTTCAACTCCATTAGTTGAATGCACAGATCAGAAAGTACTTTTGCAGAATGCTTCTGTGTTGTTGTTATTTGAAGATATTACTTTTTCCACCTTAGGCCCCTTAGCGTTTCGAATGTCCACTTGCAGTTTGCACAGAAAGTGTGTTTCAGAACTCCTAAATCAAAAGTAAGGTTCAACTCTGCTACTTGAATGCACAGATCCCAAAGATGTTTCGCAGAATGCTTCTGTGTAGTTTTTATTTGAAGATATTCCTTTTTCCACTATAGACACCTTAGTGCTCCAAATGTCCACTTGCAGTTTCTACATAAAGAGTGTTTCAGAACTCCTCAATCAAAAGTAAGGTTCAATTCTGCTAGTTGAATCCACAATGAGAAAGAAGTCTCAAATAATGCTTCTGTGTAGTTTTTATTTGAAGACATTCCTTTTTCCACTACAGGCCACTTAGCTCTCTGAATGTCCGCTTGCAGTTTCTACAGAAAGAGAGTTTCAGAACTGCTCAATCAAAAGTAAGGTTCAACTCTGTTAGTTGAATGCACATATCAGAAAGAAGTTTCACAGAATGCTTCTGTGTATTTTTTATTTGAAGATAATCTATTTCCACTATAGGCCCCTTAGCACTCTCAATTTGCGCTTGTAGTTTCTACAGAAAGAGTGTTTCAGAACTGCTCAATCAAAAGTTAAGTTCAACTCTTTTAAATGAATATTCACATGAGGAAGAAGTTTCACAGAATGCTTCTGTGTACTTTTTATTTGAAGATATTCCTTTTTCCAGTATAGTCTCCTTAGCACTCCGAATGCCCGCTTGCAGTTTCTACAGAAAGAGTGTTTCAGAACTCGTCAGTCATAAGTAAGTTTCAACTCTGTTATTTGAATACACAGATCAGAAAGAAGTTTCACACAATGCTTCTGTGTAGTTTTTATTTGAAGATACTCTTTTTTCCTCTATAGGCCCTTAGTGCTCCTAATGTCCGCTTGCATTTTCTACAGAAAGAGTGTTTCAGAACTCCTCAATCAAAAGTAAGGTTCAAACCTGTTAGTTTAATGCACAGATCAGAAAGAAGTTTCACACAATGCTTCTGTGTAGTTTTTATAAGAAGATATTCCTTTTTCCACTGTAGCACCCTTAGTGCTCTGAATGTCCACTTGCAGTTTCTACAGAAAAAGTTTTTCAGAACTCCTCAATCAAAAGTGAGGTTCAACTCTGTTAGATAAATGCACAGATCAGGAAGAAGTTTCACAGAATTCTTATGTGTCGTTTTTATTGGAAGATATTCCTTTTTGCACTATAGTTCCCTAAGCGCTCCGAATGTCCACTTGCAGTTTCTACAGAAAGAGTGTTTCAGAACTGCTTAATCAAAAGTAAGGTTCAACTCTGTTAGTTGAATGCACAGATCAGAAAGAAGTTTCACAGAATGCTTCTGTATAGTTTTTATTTGAAGATATTCCTTTTTCCACCATAATCCCCTTAGCGCTCCGAATGTCCGCTTTTTGTTTCTACAGAGAGAGTGTTTCAGAACTGCTAAATCAAATGTAAGGTTCATCTCTCTTAGTTGAATGCACAGATCAGAAAGAAGTTTCACAGAATGCTTCTGTGTAGTTTTTATTTGAAGATATTCCTTTTTCCAGTATAGGCTCCTTAGCACTCCGAATGCCCGCTTGCAGTTTTTACAGAAAGTGTTTTTCAGAACTCGTCAGTCATAAGTAAGGTTCAACTCTGTTATTTGAATACACAGATCAGAAAGGAGTTTCACAGAATGCTTCTGTCTAGTTTTTATTTGAGGATATTCCTTTTTCCACTATAGGCCCTTAGCGCTCCAAATGTCCACTTGCATTGTCTACAGAAAGAGTGTTTCAGAACTCCTCAATCAAAAGTACGGTTCAACGCTGTTAGTTAAATGCACATATCAGAAAGAAGTTTCACAGAATGCTTCTGTGTAGTTTTCATTTGAAGAAATTCCTTTTTCCACTATAGGCCCCTTAGCGCTTAGAATGTCCCCTTGCAGTTTCTACAGAAAGAGTGTTTCAGACCTGCTCAATCCAAAGTAAGGTTCACCTCTGTTAGTTGAATGCACAGATCAGAAAGAAGTTTCACAGAATGCTTCAGTGTAGTTTTTATTTGAAGATATTCCTTTTTCAAATATTGGCCCCTCAGCGCTCCGAATGTCCACTTGCAGTTTCTACAGGAAGAGTGTTTCAGAGCAGCTCAATCAAATGTAAGTTTCAACTCTGTTAGTTGAATGCACACATCAGAAATAAGTTTCACAGAAAGGTTTTGTGTAGTTTTTATTTGAAGTCATTCCATTTTACCCTATAGTTCCGTTAGCGCTCAGTATGTCCACTGGCAGTTTCTAAAGAAAGAGTGTTTCAGAACTGCTCAATCAAAAGTAAGGCTCAACTCTGTTAGTTGAATGCAGAGATCAGAAAGAAGTTTCACAGAATGCTTCTGTGTAGTTTTTATTTGAAGATATTCCTTTTTACACTATATTCCCCTTAGCGCTCCTAATATCCGCTAGCGGTTCCTACAGAGAGAGTGTTTCATAACTGCTCAATCAAATGTAAAGTTCACCTCTGTTAGTTGAATGCACAGAACAGAAAGAAGTTTCACAGAATGCTTCTGTGTAGTTTTTATTTGAAGATATTCCCTTTTCCACTGTAGGCCCCTTAGTGCACCGAATGTCCGTTTGCAGATTCTTCAGAAACAGTGTTTCAGAACTCCTCAATCAATAGTAATGTTCAACTCTGTAAGTTGAATGCACAGATCAGAAAGTAGATTCACAGAATGCTTCAGTGTTCTTTTTATTTGAAGATATTCCTTTTTCCACTATAGGCCCCTTAGCGCTCCGAATGTCCGCTTGCAGTTTCTACAGAAAGAGTGTTTCAGATCTGTTAATCGAAAGTAAGTTTCAACTCTGTTAGTTGAATGCACTGAGCAGAAAGAACTTTCGCAGAATGCTTCTGTGTAGTTTTTTTTTGAAGAAATTCCTTTTTCCACTATAGGCCACTTAGTGCTCCAACTGTCCACTTGCAGTTTCTACAGAAAGAGTGTTTCAGACCTGCTCAATCAAAAGTAAGATTCAACTCTGTAGTTGAAGGCAAAGATCAGAATGAAGTTTCAGAGAATGCTTGTATGTAGTTTTTATTTGAAGATTGTCCTTTTTATACTATAGGCCCAATAGCGCTCTGAATGTCCGCTTGCAGTTTCAGCAGAAACAGTGTTTCAGAACTCCTCAATTAAAACGAAGATTCAACTCTGTTTATTGAATACACAGATCAGAAAGACGTTTCACAGAATGCTTTTCTATAGTTTTTATTGGAAGATACCCCTTTTTCCACTATAGGCCCCTTAGCGCTCCGAATGTCTGCTTGCAGATTCTACAGAAAGAGTGTTTCAGAACTGCTCAATCAAAAGTTAGCTGCAACTCTGTTAGCTGAATGCACAGATCAGAAAGTATTTTCACCGAATGCTTCAGGGTAGTTTTTATTTGATGATATTCCTTTTTTCTCTAAAGGCCCCTCAGCCCTCCGAATGTCCGCTTGCAGTTTCTTCACAAAGAGTGTTTTAGAACTCCTCAATCAATAGTAAGGTTCAACTCTGTTAATTGAATGCACAGATCAGCAAGAAGTTTCACAGATTGTTTCAGTGTAATTTTTATTTGGATATATTACTTTTTCCACTATTGGCCCCATAGCACTCCGAATGTCCGCTTGCAGATTCTACAGCAAGCGTGTTTCAGAACTGCTCAATCAAAGGTAAGGTTCAACTCTGTTAGTTGAATGCACAGAACAGAAAGAAGTTTCACTGAATGCTTCTGTGTAGTTTTTATATGAAGATATTCCTTTTTCCACTGTAGGCCCTTAGCGCTTCGAATGTCCACTTGCAGTTTCTACAGAAAGTGTGTTTCAGAACACTTCTATCAAAAGTAAGGTTCAACACTGTTAGTTGAATGCAGAGATCAGAAAGAAGATTCACAGAATGCTTCTGTGTAGTTTTTATTTGGAGATATTCTTTTTTCCACTGCAGGCCCCTTAGCGCTCCGAATTTCCACTTGCAGTTTCTAAAGAAAGAGTGTTTCAGAACTCCTCAATCAAAAGTAAGGTTCAACTCTGTTAGTTGAATGCACACATGAGAAGGAAGTTTCACAGAATGCTTCTGTGAAGTTTTCATTTAACGATTTTCCTTTTTCCACTGTAGGAAACTTAGCGGTCCGAGTGTCTGCTTATGGTTTCTACACAAAGAGTGTCTCAGAACCCCTGAATCAAAAGTAATGTTCAACTCTGTTAGTTGAATGCACAGATCAGAAATTAGTTTCACAGAATTCTTCTGTGTAGTTCTTATTTGTAGATATTCCTTTTTCTACTAAAGTCCCCATAGCGCTCCGAATGTCCGCTTGCAGTTTCAAGAGAAAGAGTGTTTTAGACCTGCTCCATCAAAAGGAAACTTCAAGTCTGTTAGTTGAATGCACAGATCAGAAAGAACTTTCACGGAATCCTTCTGTGTAGTTTTTATTTGAAGTTATTCCTTTTTCCACTATAGGCACCTTAGCGTTCCGAATGTCCGCTTCCAGTTTCTACAGAAAGAGTGTTTCAGAACTGCTCAATCAAAAGTAAGGTTTAACTCTGTTAGTTGAATGCACAGATCAGAAAGAAGTTTCACAGAATGCTTCTGTATAGTTTTTATTTGAAGATATTCCTTTTCCCACTGTAGGCCCATTAACGCTCCGAATGTCCTCTTGCAGTTTCTACATAAAGGGTGTTACAGAACTGCTCAATCAAAGGTAAGGTTCTACTCTATTAGTTGAATGCACAGATCAGAAGGAAGTTTCACAGAATGCTTCCCTGTAGTTTTTAATTGAAGATAATCCTTTTTCCACTATGGGCCCCTTAGAGCTCCGAATGGCTGGTTGCCATTTCTACAGAAATAGTGTTTCAGAACTCCAGAATCAAAGGTAATGGTCAACTCTGTTAGTTGAATGCACAGATCGTAAAGAAGTTTCACAGAATGCTTCTGTGTAGTTTTTATTTGAAGATATTCCTTTTTCCACTATAGGTCCCTGAGCGCTCCGAATGTCCGCTGGCAGTCTCTATAGAAAGAGTGTTTCAGAACAGCTCAATCAAAAGTAAGGTTCAACTGCGTTAATTGAATGCACAGATCAGAAGGGAGTTTCACAGAATGTTTCTGTGTAGGTTTTATTTGAAGATATTCCTTTTTCCACTACAGGCCCCTTAGGTCTCCGAATATCCACTTGCAGTTACTACAGAAAGGATGTTTCAGAACGGTTCACTCAAAAGTAAGGTTCAACTCAGTTAGCTGAATGCACAGATCAGAAAGGAGTTTCACAGTATGCCTCTGTGTAGTTTTTATTTGAAGATATTCCTTTTTCCACTATAGGCCCCTTAGCGCTCCAAATGTCCACTTGCAGTTTCTACAGAAAGAGTGTCTCAGAACTGCTCTATCAAAAGTAAGGTTCAAATCTGTTAGCTGAATGCACAGATCAGAAAGAAGTTTCACGGAATGCTTCTTTGTAGTTTTTATTTGAAGATATTCTTTTTTCCACTTTACGCACCTAGGCGCTCAGTATGTCCCCTTGCAATTTCTACAGAAAGAGTGTTTAAGAAGTGCTCAATCAAAAGTTAGTTTCAACTCTGTTAGTTGAATGCACATATCAGAAACAAGTTCCACAGAATGCTTCTGTGTAGTTTTTATTTGAAGATATTCCTTTTCCCACTATAGGCCCCATAGAGCTCTGAATGGCCACTTGCAATTTCTATAGAAAGTGTGTTTCAGAACTGCTCAATGAAATGTAAGTTTCAACTCTGTTCATGGAATGCACAGATCAGAAAAAAATTTCACAGAATAACTCTGTGTAGTTTTTATTTGAAGATATTCCTTTTTCCACAACAGGATCCTTATCGCTCGAATGTCCGCTTGCCATTTTTGCAGAAAGAGTGTTTCACAACAACTCCCTCAAAACTAAGGTTCAACTCTGTTAGTTGGATGCACAGATCAGAAAGAAGTTCCACAGAATGCTTCTGTGAAGTTTTTATTTGAAGATATTCGTTTTTCCACTATAGGCCCCTTAGCGCTCCGAATATCCGCTTGCAGATTCTACAGAAAAAGTGTTTCAGAACTGCCCAATCAAAAGTAAGGTTCAACACTGATAGTTGAATGCACAGATCACAAAGAACATTCACAGAATGTTTCTATGTATTTTTTATTTGAATATATTCCTTTTTCCTCTATACTCCCCTTAGCGCTCCGAATGTCCGCTTGCAGTTTCTATAGAAAGGGTGTTTCTGACCTGCTCAATCAAAAGGGAGGTTCAACTCTGTTAGTTGAATACACAGATTAGAAAGAAGTTTCAGAGGATGCTTCTGTGTAGTTTTTATTAGAAGATATTCCTTTCTCCACTTTAGGCTCCTTAGCGCTCCGAATGTCCACTTGCAGTTTCTACAGAAAGGGTGTTTCAGAACTCCTCAATCAAAGGTAAGTTTAAATTCTGTGAGTTGAATGCAGAGATCGAAAGAGATTTAACAGAATGCTTCTGTGTAGTTTTTATTTGAAGATATTCCTTTTTCCACTATAGGCCCCTTAGCACTCAGAATGTCCCCTTGCAGTTTCTACAGAAAGAGTGTTTAAGAACTCCTCAATGAAAAGTAAAGTTCAACTCTGTTAGTTGAATACACAGATTAGAAAGAAGTTTCAGAGAATGCTTCTGTGTAGTTTTTATTAGAAGATATTCCTTTTTCCACTACAGGTCACTTAGCGCTCCGAATGTCTGCTTGCAGTTTATACAGAAAGAGAGTTTCAGACCTGCTCAATCAAAAGTAAGGTTCAACTCTGTTAGTTGAATGCACAGATTAGAGAGAAGTTTCACACAATGCTTCTGTGTAGTTTTTATTTGAAGATATTCCTTTTTCCACTCTAGGCCCCTTAGCGCTCCGATTGTCTGCATGCAGTTTCTACAGAAAGAGTGTTTCAGACCTGCTCAATCAAAAGTAAGGCTAAACTCTGTTAGTTGAATGCACAGATTAGTAAGAAGTTTCACAGAATGCTTCTGTGTAGTATTTATTTGGAGATATTCCTTTTTCCACTATAGGCCCCTTAGCGCTCTGAATGTCCATTTGCAATTTATACAGAAAGGGTGTTTCAGAACTGCTCAATCAAAAGTAAGCTTCAACTCTGTCAGTTGAATGCACAGAACAGAAAGAAGTTTCACAGAATGCTTCTGTGTAGTTTTTATTTCGAGATATCCCTTTTTCTACTATAGGACCCTTAGCGCTTGTAATGTCAACTTGCAGTTTCTACAGAAAGATTGTTTCAGAACTGCTCAATCAAAAGTAAGCTTCAACTCTGTTAGTTGAATGCACAAAACAGAAAGAAGTTTCAAAGAATGCTTCTGTGTATTTTTTATTTGAAGATATATCTATTTCCACTATAGACCATTTAGCGCTCTGAATGTGCACTTGCAGTTTCTACAGAAAGAGTGTTTCAGAACTGCTCAGTCATAAGTAAGCTTCAACTCTGTTACTTCAATGCACAGAACGGGAAGAAGTTTCACAGTATGCTTCAGTGTAGCTTTTATTTGAAGATATTCCTTTCTCCACTATAGGCCCCATAGCGCTACGAATTTAAACTTGCAATTTCTACAGAAAGAGGGTGTCAGAACTGCAAAATCAAAAGTAAGCTTGAACTCTGGTAGTTGAATGCGCTGAACAGAAAGAAGTTTCACTGAATGCTTCTCTGTAGTCTTTAATTGAGGATATTCCTTTTTCCACTATAGGCCACTTAGCGCTCCGAATGTCCACTTGCAGTTTCTAAAGAAAGAGTGTTTCAGAACTGCCCAATCAAAAGTAAGGTTCAACTCTCTCAGTTGAATGCACAGAAGAGAAAGAAGTTACACAGAATGCTACTCTGTAGTTTTTATTTGAAGATATTCCTTTTTGCACTATTGGCCCCTTAGTGCTCCAAATGTACACTTGCAGTTTCTGCCAAAAGAATGTTTCAGAACTGCTCAATCAAAAGTAAGCTTCAACTCTGTTAGTTGAATGCACAGAACAGCAAGAAGTTTCACAGAATGCTTCTGTGTAGTTTGTATTGGAAGATATTCCTTTTTCCACTATAGGCCCTTTAGCGCTCCGAGTATCCGCTTGCAGTTTCAAAAGAAAGAGTGTTTCAGAACTGCTCAATCAAAAGTAAGCTTCAGCTCTCTTAGTTGAATGCCCAGAACAGAAAGAAGTTTCACAGAATGCTTTTGTGTAGTTTTTATTTGAAGATATATCTTTTTCCAATATTGGCCCATTAGCGCTCTGAATGTCCACTTGCAGTTTATACAGACAGAGTGTTTCAGAATTGCTCAATCTTCTGTAACCTTTAACTCTGTTAGTTGAATGCACAGAACAGAAAGAATTTTCACAGACGGCTTCCGTGTTGTTTTTGTTTGATGATATTCCTTTTGCCACTATAGGCCCCTTACCGCTCTGAATGTCCACTTGCAGTTTCTACAGAAGGAGTGATTCAGAACTGCCCAATCAAAAGTAACTTTCAACTCTGTTAGTTGAATGCACAGAACAGAAGGTAGATTCACAGAAGGCTTCCGTGTTGTTTTTATTTGAAGATATACCTTTTTCCACTATAGGCCCCTTAGCTCTATGAATGTAAACTTGCAGTTTCTACAGAAAGAGTGTTTCAGAACTGCTCAATCAAAAGTAAGCTTCAACTCTGTTAGTTGAATGCACAGAACAGAAAGATGTTTCACAGAATGCTTCTGTGTAGTTTTTATTTAAGAATATTCCTTTTTCCACTATAGGCCCCTTAGCACTCCGTATGTCCAATTGCAGATTCTACAGAAAGTGTGTCTCAGAACTGCTCAATCAAAAGTAAGTTTCAACTCTGCTGGTTGAATGCACAGAACAGAAAGGAGTTTCACAGAATGATTCTGTGTTCTTTTTATTTGAAGATATTCCATTTTACACTACAGTCCACTCAGCTCTAAGAATGTTCAATTTCAGTTTCTACAGAAAAAGTTTTTCAGAACTGCTCAATCAAAAGTAAGCTTCAACTCTATTATTTGAATGCACAGAACAGAAAGAAGATTCACAGAATGCTTATTGTAGTTTTTATTTGAAGATATATCTTTTCCAACTATAGGCCCCTTAGCGCTACAAATGTCCATTTGCAGTTTCTACAGAAAAAGTGTTTCAGAACTGCTCAATCCAAAGTAAGCTTCAACTCTCTTAGAGGAATGCACAGAACAGAAAGAAGTTTCACAGAATGCTACTGTGTAGTTTTTATTTGAAGATATATCTTTTTCCAATATTGGCCGCTGAGCGCTCCAAATGTCCACCTGCAGTTTCTACAGAAAGTGTGTTTCAGAATTGCTCAACTTTAAGTAAGCTTCAACTCTGTTAGTTCAATGCACCAAGGCAAAAGAGGTTTCAGAGAATGCTTCTGTGTAGTTTTTATTTGAGCATATTCCTTTTTTCACTATAGGTCCCTTAGCACTCCGAATGTGCACTTGCAGTTTCTACAGAAGGAGTGTTTCAGAACTGCTCTATCAAAAGTAAGGTTCAACCCTGTTAGCTGAATGCACAGAACAGAAAGAAGTTTCACAGAATGATTCTGTGTAGTTTTTATTTGAAGATATATATTTTTCCACTCAAGGCCCCTTAGCGCTCCGAATGTAAACTTGCAGTTTCTACAGAAATACTGTTTCAGAACTGTGCAATCAAAAGTAAGCTTCAACTCTGTTAGTTGAATGCACAGAACAGAAACAAGTTTCAGAGAATGCTTCTGTGTAGGTTTTATTTGAGGATATTCCATTTTTCCACCATAGGCCCCTTAGCGCCCGAGTATCGACTTGCAGTTTCCACACAAAGAGTGTTTTAGAACTGCTCAATCAAATGTTAGCTTCAAATCTGTTAGTTGAATGCACAGAACAGAAAGAAGATTCACAGAAGGGTTCTGCGTTGTTTTTATTTGAAGATATTCCTTTTTCCACTATAGTCCCCTAAGCTCTAAGAATGTACAATCGCAGTTTCTACAGAAAGAGTGTTTCAGAACTGCTCAATCAAAAGTAAGCTTCATCTCTGTTAGGTGAATGCACAGAACAGAAAGAAGTTTCACAGAGTGCTTATTGTAGTTTTTATTTGAAGATATTTCTTTTCCAACTCTAGGCCCCTTAGCGCTCCGAATTTGCACATGCAGTAGCTACAGAAAGAGTGTTTCAAACTGCTCAATCATACGTAAGCTTCAACTCTGTTAGTTGAAAGCACAGAACAGAAAGAAGTTGCAGAGAATGCTTCTGTGTAGTTTTTATTTAAGGATATTCCTTTTTCCACCTTAGGCCCCTTAGCGCTCCGAATATCCACTTGCACTTTCCACAGAAAAAGTGTTTTAGAACTACTAAATGAAAATTAATCTTCAACTCTGTTAGTTGAATGCACAGAACTGAAAGACGATTCACAATATGCTTGTGTGCAGTTTATATGTGAAGATATTCGTTTTTCCCCTATAGGCCCCTTAGTGCTCCGAATGTCTTCTTGCAGTTTCCACAGAAAGACTGTTTCAGAACTGCTCAATCAAAAGTAAGCTTCAACTCTGTTAGTTGAATGCACAGAAGTGAAAGAAGTTTCACAGAATTCTTCTGGGTAGTTTTTATTTAAAGATATATCTTTTTCCACTCTAGGCCCCTTAGTGCTCCGAATGTCCAATTGCTGTTTCTACAGAAAGAGTGTTTCAGAACTGCTCAATCAAAAAGTAAGCTTCAACTCTGATAGTTGAATGCACAGAAGAGTGAGAAGTTTCACAGAATGCTTCTGTATAGTTTTTATTTGAGGATAATCCTTTTTCCCCTATAGACCCCTTAGCGCTCAGAATGTCCACTTGCTGTTACTACAGAAAGAGTGTTTCAGAACTGCTCAATCAAAAGTAAGCTTCAACTCTGTTAGTTGAATGCACAGAAGTGTAAGAAGGTTCACAGAATGTTTCTGGGTAGTTTTTAATTGAAGATATTCCTTTTTCCATTATAGGACCATAAGCGCTCTGAATGTACACTTGCAGTTTCTACAGAAAGACGTTCTCAGAACTACTCAAACAAAAGTAAGCTTCAACTCTGTTAGTTGAATACACAGAACAGAAAGAAGTTTCACAGAATGCTTCTGTGTAGTTTTTATTTGAAGGTATTCCTTTTTCCACTGTAGGACACTTAGCGCTCTGAATTTCCACTTGGAGTTTGTACAGAAAGAGTGTTTCAGAACTGCTCAATCAGAAGTAAGTTTCAACTCTGTTAATTGAATGCACAGAACAGAAAGAAGTTTCACAGAGTGCCTCTGTGTAGTTTTTATTTGAAGATATATCTTTTCCCACTGTAGGCCAGTTAGTGCTACGAATTTCCAATTGCAGTTTCTACACAAAGAGTGTTTCAGAACTGCTCAATCGAAAGTAAGCTTCAACTCTCTTAGTTAAATGCACAGAGCATAAAGAAGTTTCACATAATGCTTCTGGGTTGTATTTATTTGAAGTTATTCCTTTTTGCACTATCAGCCCCTTAGCTCTCAGAATGTACACTTGCAGTTTATACAGAAAGAGTGTTTCAGAACTGCTCAATCAAAAGTAAGCTTCAACTCTGTTAGTTGAATACACAGAACAGAAAGAATTTTCACAGCATGCTTCTTTGTAGTTTTTATTGAAGATATATCTTTTTCCACTATAGGCCCCTTAGCGCTCAGAATGTCTACTTGCAGTTTCTACAGAAAGACTGTTTCAGAACTGAACAATCATAAGTAAGCTTCAACTCTGTTAGTTGAAAGCACAGAACAGAAAGATGTTTCAGAGAATGCTTCTGTGTAGTTTTCATTTGAGGATATTCCATTTTCCACCACAGGCTCCGTAGCACCCGAATATCCACTTGCAGTTTCCACACAAAGAGTGTTTTAGATGTGCTCAATCAAAAGTAAGTTCCAACTCTGTTAGTTGAATGCACAGAACACAAAGAAGATTCACAGAAGCCTTCTATGTTGTTTTTATTTGAAGATATTCCTTTTTGCACTATTTACCCCTTCGCGCTCCGAATGTCCGCTTACAGTTTCTACAGAAAGAGTGTTTCAGGTCTGCTCAATCAAAAGTAAGATTCATCTCTGCTAGTGGAATGCACTGATCAGTAAGAAGTTTCGCAGAATTCTTCCGTGTAGTTTTTATTGAAAATGATCCTTTTTCGACTATAGGCCCCTAAGCCCTCCGAATGTACACTTGCAGTTCCTACAAAAAGTGTGTTTCAAAACTCCTCAACCAAAAGTAAGCTTCAACTCTGCTAGTTCAATGCACAGATCAGAAAGAAGTTTCACAGAATTCTTCTCTGTAGTTTTTTTTTGAAGATATTCCTTTTTCCACTATAGGCCCCCTAGCACTCCGAATTTCCACTTGCAGTTTCTACAGAAAGAGAGTTTCACAACTGCCCAATCAAAAGCAAGGTTCAACTCTGCTAGTTGAATGCACAGGTCAGAAAGGAATTTCACAGAATGCTTCTGTGTAGTTTTTATTTGAAGATATTCCTTTTTCCACTATTGTCGCATTACCGATCCGAATGTCCTATTGCAGTTTCTACAGAAAGAGTGTTTCTGAACTGCTAAATCAAAAATATGGTTCAACTCTGTTATTTGAATGCACAGATAAGAAAGAAGTTTCACAGAATGCTTCTCTGTAGTTTTTATTTGAAGTTATTCATTTTTCTACTAAGGCCCATTAATGCTCCGAATGTCCACTTGCAGTTTCTACAGAATGAGTGGTTCAGAACTGCTCAATCAACAGTAAGTTTCAACTATGTTAGTTGAATGCACAGATCAGTCAGAAGTTTCACAGAATGCTTCTGTGTAGTTTTTTTTTTTGAAGATATTCCTTTTTCCACTAAAGGCCCCTTAGCTTTCGGAATGTCCACATGCAGGTTTTACATAAAGAGTGTTTCAGAACTGCTCAATAAAAGTAAGCTTCAACTCTGTTAGTTGAATGCACAGAACAGAAAGAAGTTTCACAGAACGCTTCTGTGTAGTTTTTATTTGAAGATATCCCTTTTTCCACTATTGGCCCCTTAGAGCTCCGAATATCCACTTGCAGTTTCTACAGAAAGAGTGTTTAAGAACGCCTCAATTAAAAGTAAGGTTCAACTCTGCAAGGTGAATGCACAGATCAGAAAGAAGTTTCCCATAATGCTTCAGTGTACTTTTTATATGAAGATATTCCTTTTTCCAGTAAAGGCCCCTTAGCATTCCGAATGTCCACATGCAGGTGCTACAGAAGGAGTGTTTCAGATCTGCTCAATCAAAATTAGGGTTCATCTGTGTTAGTTGAATGCACAGATCAGAAAGAAGTTTCACAGAATGCTTCTGTGTAGTTTTTATTTGAAGATATTACTTTTTCCACCATAGGCATCTTATCGCTCCAAATGCCCACTGGCAGTTCCTATAGAAAGAGGGTTTCAGAACTGCTCAATCAAAAGTAAGTTTCAACTCCGTTAGTGGAATGCACTGATCAGAAAGATGGTTCATAGAATGCTTCTGCGTAGTTCTCATTTGAAGGTTTTCGTTTTTCCACTTTAGGCCTCTTTGCGCTTTGAATGTCCACTTGCAGTTTCTACAGAAATAGATTTTGAGAACTGCTCAATCAAAAGTAAGGTTCAGCCCTGTTAGTTGAATGCACAGATCAGAAAGAAGTTTCACAGAATGCTTCTGTGTAGTTTTTATTTGAAGATATTCCTTTTTCCACTATAGGCCCCAGTTCGCTCCAAATGTCCACTTGCAGTTTGCACAGAAAGAGTGTTTCAGAACTGCTACATCAAAAGTAAGCTTCAACTCTGTTAGTTGATTGCACAGATCAGAAAGCGGTTTCACAGAATGCTTCTGTGTAGTTTTTATTTGAAGATATTCCTCTTTCGGCTATAGGCCCCTTAGCTTTCCGAATGTCCACTTCCAGTTTCTACAGAAAGAGTGTTTCAGAACTGCTCAATGAAAAGTAAGATTCAAATCTGTTAGTTGAATGCACAGATCAGAAAGAAGTTTCACAGAATGCTTCTGTGTAGTTTTATTTTTGAAGATGTTCCTTTTTCCACAAAAGGCCCCTTAGCTTTCCAAATATCCATATGCAGGTTTTACAGAAAGAGTGTTTCAGAACTGCTCAATAAAAAGTTAGGTTCAACTCTGTTAGTTGAATGGACAGATCAGAAAGAAGTTTCACAGAATGCTTCTGTGTAGTTTTTATTTGAAGATATTCCTTTTTCCACGATAGGCCCCTTATCGCTCTGAATGTCCGCTGGCAGTTTCTACAGAAAGAGTGTTTCAGAACTGCTCAATGAAAAGTAAGATTCAACTCTATTAGTTGAATGCTCTGATCAGAAGGAAGTTTCACAGAATGCTTCTGTGAAGTTTTTATTTGAAGATATTTCTTTTTCCACTATTGTCCCCTTAGCAATCCAAATGTCCACTTGCAGTTTCTACAAAAAGGTTGTTTCTGAACTGCTCAATCAATAATAAGTTTCAACTCTGTTTTTTGAGTGCAGTGATCAGAAAGAAGTTTCACAGAATGCTTCACTGTAGTTTTTATATTTGATATTCCTGTTTCCCCAAAGGGCCCCTTACACTCCGAATGTCCACTTGCATTTTGTACAGAAAGAGTGTTTCAGAACAGCTCAATTGAAAGTAAGGTTCAAATCTGTTAGTTGAATGCACTGATAAGAAAGAAGATTCACAGAATGCTTCTGTGTAGTTTTTATTTGAAGATATTCCTTTTTCCACTAAAGGCCCCTTAGCGCTCTGAATGACCATTGTAGTTTCTACAGAAAGAGTGTTTCAGAACTGCTCAATCAAATGTAAGGTTCAACTCTGTTAGTTGAATGCACAGATCAGAGAGAAGATTCTCACAATGCTTCTGTGTAGTTTTTAGGTGAAGATATTCCTTTATCCACTTTAGGCCTCTTAGCGCTTCGAATGTCCACTAGTAGTTTCTACAGAAATAGATTTTCAGAACTGCTCAATCAAAAGTAAGGTTCAGCCCTGTTAGTTGAATGCACAGATCAGAAAGAAGTTTCACAGAATGCTTCTGTGTAGTTTTTATTTGAAGATATTCCTTTTTCCACTATAGGCCCCAGTGCGCTCCAAATGTCCACTTGCAGTTTCCACAGAAAGAGTGTTTCAGAACTGCTAAATCAAAAGTAAGCTTCAAATCTGTTAGTTGATTGCACAGATCAGAAAGCAGTTTCACAGAATGCTTCAGTGTAGTTTTTATTTGAAGATATTCCTCTTTTGGCTATAGGCCCCTTAGTGCTCCGAATGTCCACTTCCAGTTTCTACAGAAAGAGTGTTTCAGAACTGCTCAATGAAAAGTAAGGTTCAACTCTGTTAGTTGAATGCACAGATCAGAAAGAAGTTTCACAGAATGCTTCTGTGTAGTTTTATTTTTGAAGATATTCCTTTTTCCACAAAAGGCCCCTTAGTTTCCGAATATCCATATGCAGGTTTTACAGAAGGAGTGTTTCAGAACTGCTCAATAAAAGGTGAGGTTCAACTCTGTCAGTTGAATGGACAGATCAGAAAGAAGTTTCACAGAATGCTTCTGTGTAGTTTTTATTTGAAGATATTCCTTTTTCCACTATAGGCCCCTTATCGCTCTGAATATCCACTGGCAGTCCTACAGAAAGAGTGTTTCAGAACTGCTCAATGAAAAGTAAGGTTCAACTCTATTATTTGAATGCTCTGATCAGAAGGAAGTTTCCCAAAATGATTCTGTGAAGTTTTTACTTGAAGATATTCCTTTTTCCACTATTGTCCCCTTAGCAATCCGAATGTCCTCTTGCAGTTTCTACAAAAAGGGTGTTTCTGAACTGCTCAATCAAAAATGAGTTTCAACTCTGTTATTTGAGTGCAGTGATCAGAAAGAAGTTTCACAGAATGCTTCACTGTAGTTTTTATTTGTTGATATTCCTTTTTCCCCAAAACGCCCCTTACACTGCGAATGTCCACTTGCAATTTGTACAGAAAGAGTGTTTCAGAACAGCTCAATCGAAAGTAACGTTCAGCTATGTTAGTTGAATGCACAGATCAGAGAGAAGAATCTCACAATGCTTCTGTGTAGTTTTTAGGTGAAGATATTCCTTTATCCACTATAGGCCCCTTAGCGCTCCGAATGTACACATGCAGTTTCCACAGAAAGAGTATTTCAGAACTCCTCAATCAAAAGTAAGGTTCAACTCTGTTTGTAGAATGCACAGATCAGAAAGAAGTTTCACAGAATGCTTCTTTGTAGTTTTTATTTGAAGATATTCCTTTTTCCACTAGAGGCCCCTTAGCACTCAGAATGTCCAATTACACTTTCTACAGAAAGAGATTTTCAGAACTCCTCAGTCAAAAGTAAGATACAACCCTGTTAAGTGAATGCACTGATCAGAAAGAAGTTTCACAGAATGCTTCCCTGTAGTTTTTATTTGAAGATATTCATTTTTCCAACGTAGGCCACTTATCACTCCGAGTGTCCACTAGCAGTTTCCACAGAAAGAGTGTTTCAGAACTGCTGAATCAAAAGTAAGGTTCAACACTTTTAGTGGAATGCACAGATAAGAAAGTAGTTTCACAGACTGCTTCTGTGTAGTTTTTATTTGAAGATATTCCTTTTTCCACTCTAGGCTCCTTAGCGCTCTAAATGTCCACTTGCAGTTTCTACAGAAAGACTGTTTCAGACCACCTCAATCAAAAGTAAGGTTGAACTCCATTAGTTGAATGCAAAGATCAGAAAGTAGTTCCACAGAATGCTTCTTTGTAGTTATATTTGAAGGTATTCCTTTTTCCACTATAGGCATTTTAGCGCTCTGAATGTCCAATTACAGTTTCTACAGAAATAGACTTTCAGAACTCCTCAATCAAAAGTAAGTTTCAACCCTGTTAATTGAATGCACAGATCAGAAAGTAGTTTCACAGAATTCTTCTGTGTAGTTTTTATTTGAAGATATGCCTTTTTCCAATACAGGACCCTTAACGCTCCGAATGTCCACTTGCAGTTCCTACAGAAAGAGTGTTTCAGAACTGCTCAATCAAAGGTATGGTTCAACAATGTTAGTTGAATGCACAGATCAGAGAGAAGTTTCACAGAATGCTGCTGTGTACTTTTTATTTGAAGATATTACTATATCCACTATAGGCCCCTTAGCGCTCCGAATGTCCCCTGGCAGTTTCTACTGAAAGAGTGATTCAGAGCTCCTCAATCAAATGTAAGGTTCAACTGTGTTCGTTGAATGCACGGATCAGAAAGAAGTTTCACAGAATGCTTCTGTGTAGTTTTTATTTTTATACATGCGTTTTTCCACTAAAGGCCCATTAGCGCTCCGAATGTCCGCTTGCAGTTACTACAGAAAGAGTGTTTCAGAACTGCTGAATCCAAAGTAAGGTTGAACTCTGTTAGTTGAATGCAACGATCAGAAAGGAGCTTCAGAGAATGCTTCTGTGTAGTATTTAATTGAAGATATTCCTTTTTCCACTATAGGCCCCAGAGCACTCTGAATGTCCACTTGCAGTTTCATCAGAAAGAGTTTTACAGAACTCTTCAATCAAAAGTAAGGTTCAACTCTGTTAGTTGAATGCACAGAACAGGAAGAAGTTTCACAGAATGCTTCTGTGTAGTTTTTATTTGAAGATATTACTTTTTCTGCTATAGGCCCCTTATTGCTGAGAATGTCCAGTTGCAGTTTCTACAGAAAGAGTGTTGCAGAACTCCTCAGTCAAAAGTAAGGTTCAACTCTGTTAGCTGAATGCACAGATCAGAAAGGTGTTTCACAGAATGCTTCTGTGAAGTTTTTATTTGCAGATATTTCTTTTTCCACTACAGGCCCCTTAGCGCTCCAAATATCCACTTGCAGTTTCTACAGAGAGAGTGTTTCTGAACTTCTCAATCAAAAGTAAGGTTCAACTCTGTTATCGGAATGCACAGATCAGAAAGAAGTTTCACAGAATGCTTCTGTGTACTTTTTATTTGAAGATATTCCTTTTTCCACTATAGGCCCCAGAGCACTCTGAATGTCCACTTGCAGTTTCATCAGAAAGAGTTTTACAGAACTCCTCAATCAAAAGTAAGGTTCAACTCTGTTAGTTGAATGCACAGAACAGGAAGAAGTTTCACAGAATGCTTCTGTGTAGTTTTTATTTGAAGATATTTCTTTTTCTGCTATAGGCCCCTTATCGCTGAGAATGTCCAGTTGCAGTTTCTACAGAAAGAGTGTTTCAGAACTGCTGAATCAAAATTAAGTTTCAACCCTGTTAGTTGAATGCACAGATCAGAAAGAGGTTTCACAGAATGCTTCTGTGCAGTTTTTATTTGAAGATAGTCATTTTTCCTCTATAGGCCCCTTAGAGCTCTGAATGTCCACTTGCATTTTCTACAGAAATAGTGTTTCAGAACTCCTCAATCAAAAGTAAGGTTCAACCCTCTTAGTTGAAAGCACAGATCTGAAAGCAGTTTCACAGAATGCTTCTGTGTAGTTTTTATTTGAATATATTCCTTTTCCACTGTAGGCCCCTTAGCAATCCAAATGTCCGCTTTCACTTTCTACAGAAAGAGTGATTCAGAACTGCTCAATCAAAAGTCAGGTTCAACTCTGTTAGTTTAATGCACAGACCAGAAAGATGTTTCACAGAATGCTTCTGTATAGTTTTTATTTGAAGTTATTCCTTTTTCCACTGTAGGCCCCTTAGCACTCAGAATGTCCACTTACAGTTTCTACACAAAGTGTGTTTCAGAACTGCTCAATCAAAAGTAAGTTTGAACTCTCTTAGTTGAATGCACAGATCAGAAAGTAGCTACGCGGAATGCTTCTGTGTAGTTTTTAATTGTAGATATTACTTTTTCTGATGCAGGCCCCTTAGTCCTACGAATGTCCACATGCAGTTTCTACAGAAAGAGTGTTACAGAGCTGCTGAATAAAAAGTAACGTTCAACTATTTTAGTTGAATGCACAGATCAGAAAGAAGTTTCACAGAATTCTTCTTTTTAGTGTTTACGTGTAGATTGTCCTTTTTCCGCTGTAGGCCCCTTAGGGCTATAAACTTCCATAGGCAGTTTCTACAGAAAGAGTGTTTCAGAGCTGCTCAATGAAAAGTAAGGTTCAACTCTGTCAGCTGAATGCACAGATCAGAGAGAAGTTTCACATAATGCTTCTGTGTATTTTTTATTTGAAGATATTCACTTTTCCACTATAGGCCCCTTAGCGCTCTGAATGTCCACTTGCAGTTTCTACAGAAAGAGTGATTCAGAACTCCTGAATCAAAAGAAAGTTTCCAATCTGTTAATTGAATGCACAGATCAGAAAGGAGTTTCACAGAATGCTTCCGTGTACTTTTTATTTGAATATATTCCTTTTTCCACTATTGGCCACTTAGGGCTGCAAATGTCCCCTTGCAGTTTCTACAGAAAGAATGTTTCAGAACTCCTCAACCAAAACTAAGGTTCAACTCTGTTAGTTGAATGAACAGATCAGAAAGTAGTTTCACAGAATGCTTCTGTGTACTTTTTATTTGAAGATATTCGTTTTTCCACTATAGGCCCCTTAGGGCTCCCAATGTCCCCTTGCAGTTTCTACAGAAAGACTGTTTAAGAACTCCTCATTCAAAAGTAAGTTTAAACACTGTTGGTTCAATGCACAGATCAGAAAGAAGTTTCACAGAATTCTTCCGTGTACTATTTATTTGAAGATATTGCTTTTTCCACTATAGGCCACATTGTGCTCCGAATGTCCACTTACAGTTTCTACATAAAGAATGTTTCAGAACTCCTCTATCAAAAGTAAGGTTCAACTCTGCTAGTTGAATGCACAGATGAGAAAGAAGTTTCACAGAATGCTTCTGTGTAGTTTTTATTTGATGATATTCCTTTTTCAACTATAGGCCCCTTAGTGCTCCGAATGTCCATTGGCAGTTTCTACAGAAAGAGTGTTACAGAACTCCTCAATCAAAAGTAATGTTCAACTCTATTAGTTGAATGCACAGATCAGAAAGAAGTTTTACGGAATGCTTCTGTGTAGTTTTGATTAGAAGTTATTCCTTTTTCCACTGTAGGACCCTCAGCACTCAGATTGTCCACTTGAAGTTTCTACAGAAAAGTGTTTCAGAACTGCTCAATCAAAATTAAGGTTCAACTCTGTTAGTTGAATGCACAAATCAGAAAGAAGTTTCCCAGAATGCTTCTGTGTAGTTTTTTTTGAAGCTATTCCTTTTTCCCCTAAAGGACCCTTAACGCTCCAAATGTCCACTTGCAGTTTCTACAGAAAGAGTGTTTCAGAACTGCTCAATCAAAAGTAGGATTCAACCCAGGTAGTTGAATGCACAGATCAGAAAGTAGTTTCACAGAATGCTTCTGTGTAGTTTTTATTTGAAGATAATGCTTTTTCCACTTTAGGCCACTTTCGCTCTGAATGTCCACTTGCAGTTTCTACAGAAAGAGTGTTTCAGAACTCCTCAGTCAAAGTAAGGTTCAACTCTGTTAATTGAATGCACAGAGCAGGAAGTAGTTTCACCAAACGCTTCTGTGTAGTTTTTATTTGAAGATATTCCTTTTTCCACTAAAGACCCCCTTAGCGCTCCGAATGTCCACTTGCAGTTTCTACACAAAGAGTGTTTCAGAGCTCCTCAATTAAAAGTAAGGTTCAACTCTGTTAGTTGAATGCAAAGATCAGAAAGAAGTTTCACAGACTGCATCTGTGTAGTTTTTATTTGAAGATATTCCTTTTTCCACTAAAGGCCCCTTAGCACTCTGAATGTACACTTGCAGTTTCTACAGAAAGAGTGTTTCAGAACTCCTCAATGAAAAGTAAGGTTGAACTCTGTTAGTTGAATCACCTATCAGAAAGAGGTTTCACAGAATGCTTCGAAGTAATTTTTATTTGAAGATATTCCTTTTCCCACTATAGGACCCTTACTGCTCCGAATGTCCACCTGCAGTTTCTACAGAAAGAGTGTTTCAGACTTCCTCAATCAAAAGTAAGTTTGAAATCTGTTAGTTGAATGCACAGAACAGAAAGAAGTTTGACAGAATGCTTCTATGTAGTTTTTATTTGAGGAGATTCCTTTTTCCACTATAGGCCCTTGTAGCGCTGTGAATGTCCACTTGCAGTTTCTATAGAAAGAGTGTTTCAGAACTGCTTAATGAACTGACACTTCTCAAAAGAAGACATTTATGCAGCCAAAAAACACATGAAGAAATGCTCACCATCACTGGCCATCAGAGAAATGCGAATCAAAACCACAGTGAGATACCATCTCACACCAGTTAGAATGGCCATCATTAAAAAACTCAGGAAACAAAAGGTGCTGGAGAGGATGTGGGGAAATAAGAACACTTTTACACTGTTGGTGGGACTGCAAACTAGTTCAAATATTGTGGAAGTCAGTGTGCCCATTCCTCAGGGATCTAGAACCAGAAATACCATTTGACCCAGCCATCCCATTACTGGGTTTATACCCAAAGGTCTATAAATCATGCTGCTATAAAGACACATGCACACGTATGTTTATTGTGGCACTATTCACAATAGCAAATAGTAGGAACCAACCCAAATGTCCAACAACGATAGACTGTATTAAGAAAATGTGGCACATATACACCATGGAATACTATGCAGCCATAAAAAATGATGAGTTCGTGTCCTTTGCAGGGACATGGATGAAACTGGAAAACATCATTCTCAGTAAACTATCGCAAAAACAAAAAACCAAACACCGCATGTTCTCAGTCATAGGTGGGAATTGAGCAATGAGATCTCATGGACACAGGAAGGGGAACATCACACTCCAGGGACTGTTGTGGGGTGGGGTGAGGGGGGAGGGACAGCATTAGGAGATACACCTAATGCTAAATGAAGTGTTAATGGGTGCAGGAAATCAACATGGCACATGGATACATATGTAACAAACCTGCAATTTGTGCACATGTACTCTAAAACCCTAAAGTATAATAAAAAAAAAAAGAGTGTTTCAGAATTGCTCAATCAAAAGTAAGCTTCAATCTGTTAGTTGAACACACAGAACAGAAGGAAGTTTCACAGAAGGCTTCTGGGTGTTTTAATTTGAGGATATTAATTTTTCCACTATAGGCACCTAAGCGCTCCAAATGTCCACATGCAGTTTCTACAGAAAGAGCGTTTCAGAACGGCTCAATCAAAAGTAAGCTTCACCTCAGTTACTTGAATGCACAGAACAGAAAGAAGTTTCACAGAATGCTTCTGTGTAGTTTTAATTTGAAGATATTCCTTTTTCCACTATAGGCCCCTTAGCACTCCGAATGTCCACTTGCAGTTTCTACAGAAAGAGGTTTTCAGAACTGCTGAACCAAAAGTAAGCTTCAAATCTGTTAGTTGAATGCACAGAACAGAAAGAAGTTTCACAGAATGCTCCTGTAGTTTTTATTTGAAGATATTCCTTTTTCCACTATAGGCCCCTTAGCGCTCCAAATGTCCACTTGCAGTTTCTACAGAAGGAGTGCTTCAGAACTGCTCAATCAAAAGTAAGCTTCATCTCTGTTAGTTGAAAGCACAGAACAGAAAGAAGTTTCACAGAATGCTTCTGGGTTGTTTTTATTTGAAGATATTCCTTTTTCCACTATAGCCCCTTTTGCGCTCCAAATGTCCACTTGCAGTTTTTGTAGAAAGAGTGTTTCAGAACTGCTCAATCAAAAGTAAGGATCAACTCTGTTAATTGAATGAAAAGAACAGAGAGAAGTTTCACAGAAAGCTTCTGTGTAGTTTTTATTTTAAGACATTCCTTTTTCAACTATAGGCCCATTAGCGATCGGAATGTCCTTTTGCAGTTTCTACAGAAAGAGTGTTTCAGAACTGCTAAATCAAAGGTAAGTTTCAACTCTGTTAGGTGAATGCACAGAATAGCATGAAGTTTCACAGAATGCATCTGTGTAGTTTTTATTTGAAGATATTCCTGTTTCCACTATAGGCCCCTTAGCGCTCCGAATGTCCACTTGCCGTTTCTACAGAAAGAGTGTTTCAGAAATGCTCAATCGCATGTAAGGTTCAACTCTGTTAGTTGAATGCACAGAACAGAAGGAAGTTTCACAGAATGCCTCTGTGTTTTTTTTATTTGAAGATATTCCTTTTTCCAGTATGGGCCCCTTAGCGGTCCAAATGTCCACCTGCAGTTTCTACAGAAAGAGTGTTTCAGAGCTGCTCAATCACAATTAAGATTCAACTCTGTTAGTTGAATGCACAGAACAGAAAGAAGTTTCACAGAATGCTTCTGCGTAGTTTTTATTTGGAGATATTCCTTTTTCCATTGTAGGCCCCTTAGCGCTATGGTTGTCCACTTGCAGTTTCTACAGAAAGAGTGTTTCCGAACTGCTGAATCAAAAGTAATCTTCAACTCTGTTGGTTGAATGCAAAGAACAGAAAGAAGTTTCACAGAATGCTTCTGTGTAGATTTTATTTGAAAATATTCCTGTTTCAACAATAGGCCCCTTAGCGCTCCGAATGTCCACTTGCAGTTTGAACAGAAAGAGTGTTTCGGAACTGCTGATTAAAATGTAAGCTTTAAGTCTGTTAGTTGAATGCACACAACAGAACGAAGTTTCATAGAATCATTCTGTGCAGTTTTTATTTGAAGTTATTCCTTTTTCCACTACAGGCCCCTTAGCGCTCCGAACATCCACTTGCAGTTTCTAAAGAAAGAGTGTTTCAGAACTGCTGAATCAAAAGTAAGCTTCAACTCTGCTAGTTGAATGCACAGAACAGAACGAAGTTTCACAGAATGTTCCTGTGTAGTTTTTATTTAAAGATATTACTTTTTCCACTGTTGGCCCCTTAGCGATCGAAATATCCACTTGCAGATTCTACAGAAAGTGTGTTTCAGAACTGTTGAATCAAAAGTAAGTTACAACTCTGGTAGGTGAATGCCCAGAACAGCAAGAATTTCACAGAATGCTTCAGTGTAGTTTTGATTTGTAGATATTCCTCTTTCCACTATAGGCCCCTTAGCGCTCCGAATGTCCACTTGTGGTTTCTACAGCAAGGGTGTTTCAGAACTGCTCAATCAAATGTATGCTTCAACTCCATTAGTGGAATGCAAGGAACAGAACGAAGTTTCACACAATTGTTCTGTGTAGTTTTTATTTGATGATATCCATTTTTCTACTGTAGGCCCCTTAGCACTCCGAATTTCCACTTGCAGTTTCTACAGAAAGAGTGTTTCAGAACTGCTCAATCAAATGTAAGCTTCAACTCTGTTAGTTGAATGCAAAGAACAGAAAGTAGTTTCACAGAGTGCTGTTGTGTAGTTTTTATCTGAAGATATATCTTTTTCCACTGCAGGCACCATAGTGCTCCGAATGTCCACTTGCAGTTTCTACAGAAAGAGTGTTTCAGAACTGCTGAATCAAAAGTAAGCTTCAACTCTGTCAGTTGAATGCACAGAACAGAAAGAATTTTCACAGAATGCTTCTGTGTGTTTTTTATTTGAAGACACTCCTTTTTCCACAGTAAGCATCTTAGTGCTCCGAATTTCCCCTTGCAGTTTCCATAGAAAGAGTGTTTCAGATCTGCTCAATCAAAAGTATGCTTCAACCCAGTTAGCTGAATACACAGAACAGAAATAAGTTTCACAGAATGCTTCAGTGTAGTTTTTATTTGTAGATATTCTTTTTCCCACTATAGGCTCCTTAGCGCTCCGAATGTCCACTTGGAGTTTCTACCTAAAGAGTGTTTCAGAGCTGCTCAACCAAAAGTAAGCTTCAACTCTGTTATTTGAATCTAAAGAAAAGAAAAAGTTTCACAAAATTCTTCTCTGCAGTTTTTATGTGAAGATATTACTTTTTCCACTATTGGCCCCTTATCGCTCTGAATATCCACTTGCAGTTTCTACAGAAACAGTGGTTCAGAACTGCTCAATCAATAGTAAGGTACAACTCTGTTAGTTGAATGCACAGAGCAGGAAAAAGTTTCACAGAATGCTTCTGTGTAGTATTTATTTGAAGATATTCCTTTTTCCGCTAGAGGCTCCTTAGCACTCCGAATATCCACTTGCAGTTTCTACAGAAAGAGTGTTTCAGAACTGCTCAATCAAAAGTAAGCTTCAACTCTGTTAGTTGAATACACAGAACAGGAAATAGTTTCACAGAATGAATCTGTGTAGTTTTCATTTGAAGATATTCTTTTTCCACTGGAGGCCCCTTAGCACGCCGATTGTCCACTTGCAGTTTCTACCGAAAGAGTGTGTCAAAACTGCTCAACTAAAAGTAAGCCTCAACTCTGTTAGTTGAATGCACAGAACAGAAAGAACTTTCACAGAATGCTTCTGTGTAGTTTTTATTTGAAGAATTTCCTTTTTCCACTGTAGGCTCCTTAACACTCTGAATGTCCACATGCAGTTTTTAGAGAAAGAGTGTTTCACAACTGCTCAAACAAAAGTAAGCTTCAAATCTGTTAATTGAATGCACTGAACTGAAAGTACTTTCACAGAACGCTTCTGTGTAGTTTTTATTTGGAGATATTACTTTTTCCACTATAGGCCCCTTAGCGCTCTGAATATCCACTTGCCGTTTCTACAGAAAGAGGGTCTCAGAACTGCTCAATCAAAAGTAAGCTTCTACTCTATTAGTTGAATGCACAGAACAGAAAGAAGTTTCACCGAATGCTTCTATGTAGTTTTAATTTGAAGATACTCCTTTCTCCACTGTAGGCCCCATAGCACACCGAATGTCCACTTGCAGTTTCTACAGAAAGTGTGTTTCAGAATTGCTCAATCAAATGTAAGCTTGAACACTGTTAGTTGAATGCACAGAACAGAAGGAAGTTTCACAGAACGCTTCTGTGTAGTTTTTATTTTAGGATATTCCTTTATCCACTCTAGGCCCCTTAGCGCTCAGAATGTCCACTTGCGGTTTGTACGGAAAGAGTGTTTCAGAACTGCTCAATCAAAAGTCAGCTTCAACTCTCTTAGTTGAATGCACAGAACATAAAGTTGTTTCACAGAATGCTTCTTTGTAGTTTTTATTTGAAGATATTCCTTTTTCCACTATAGGCCCATTAGCCCTCTGAATATCCACTTGCTGTTTACACTCAAAGAGTGTTTCAGAACTGCTCAATCAAATCTAAGCTTCAAATCTTTCAGTTGAATGCACAGAACAGAAAGATCTTTCACAGCATTGTTCCGTGCAATTTTTTTTGAGGATATTCCTTTTTCCACTATAGGCCCCTTAGCACTTCGAATGTCCACTTGCAGTTTCTAAAGAAAGAGGGTTTCAGCACTGCTCCATCAAAAGTAAGCTTCAACTCTGTTAGTTGAAAGCACAGAACAGAAAGAAGTTTCACAGAATGTCTCTGTATAGTTTTTGTTTGAAGATATTCCTTTTTCCACTATAGGCCCCTTAGCGCTCTGAATGTGCACTTGCAGTTCCCATTGAAAGGGTGTTTCCGAAGGGCTCAATCAAATGTAACCTTCGTCTCTGATAGGTGAATGCACGGAACACGAAGAAGTTTCAAAGAATGCTTCTGTGTAGTTTTAAATTGTAGATATTCCTCTTTCCACTATAGACACCTTAGCGCTCCGAATGTCCACTTGCAGTTTCTACAGAAAGAGGGTTTCAGAATTGGTCAATCAAAAGTAAGCTTCAAATCCGTTAGTTGAATGCGCAGAACAGAAAGAAGTTTCACAGAATGCTACTGTGTAGTTTTTATTTGAAGATATTAGTTTTTCTACTATAGGCCCCTTAGCGCTTCGAATATCCGCTTGCAGTTTCTACAGAAAGAGTATTTCAGAACTGCTCAATCAAAACTAATCTTCAACTCTGTTAGGTGAATACACAGAACAGAAAGAAGTTACACAGAATGCTTCTGTGTTGTTTTTGTTTGATGATATTCCTTTTTCCACTATAGGCCATTTAGCACTAAGAGTGTCCACTTGCAGATTCTACAGAAAGACTGTGTCAGAACTGCTGAATCAAGAGTAAGGTTCAACTCTGTTAGTTGAATGCACAGAACATCAAGAAGTTTCACAGAATGATTCTGAGTAGTTTTTAATTGAAGATATTCCTGTTTCCACTATAGGCCCCTTAGTGCTCCGAATGTCCACTTTTGGAGTTTCTACATAAAGAGTGTTTCAGAACTGCTCAATCAAGGTAAGCTTGAACTCTGTCAGTTGAATGCACAGAACAGAAAGAAGTTTCACAGAATGCTTCTGTGTAGATTTTATTTCAAGATATTCCTTTTTCCACTATTGGCCCATTATCACTCCAAATATCCACTTGTAGTTTCTACAGAAAGAGTGTTTCAGAACTACTCAATCAAAAGTAAGCTTCAACACTATTAGTTGAATGCGCAGAACAGGAGGGAGTTTCACAGAACGCTTCTGTGTAGTTTTTATTTGAGGATATTCCTTTGTCCACTATAGGCCCCTTAGCGCTCCGAATGTCCACTTGCAGTTTCTACACAAAGAGTGTTTCAAAACTACTCAATCAAAAATTATCTTCAACTCTGTTAATTGAATTCAGAGAAGAGAAAATGTTTCACAGAATGCTTCTGTGTAGTTTTTATTTGAAGATACTACTTTTTCCATTATTGGCCCCTTATCCCTCCGAATATACACTTGCAGTTTCTACAGAAAGAGTGTTTCAGAACTGCTCAATCAAAAGTAAGCTTCAACTCTGTTAGCAGAATGCACACAACAGAAAGAATTTTCACAGAATGCTTCTTTGTTGTTTTTATTTGAAAATATTCCTTTTTCCACCATAGGCCCCTTAGCGATCAGAATGTCCAATTGCAGTTTCTACAGAAAGAGTGTTTCAGAACTGGTCAATCAAACGTAAGCTTCAACTCTGTTAGTTGAATGAAAAGAAGAGAACGAAGTTTCACAGATTGCTTCTGGGTAGTTTTACATGAAGATATTCCTTTTCCCAATATAGGCCCCTTACCGCTCTGGATATCCACTTGCAGTTTCTACAGAAAGAGTGTTTCAGAACTGCTCAATCAATAGTAAGGTACAACCCTGTTAGTTGAATGCACAGAGCAGGAAAAAGTTTCACAGAATGCTTCTGTGTAGTTTGTATTTGAAGATATACTTTTTCCACTATAGGCTCATTAGCGCTCCGAATGTCCCCTTGCAGTTTCTACAGGAAGAGTGTTTCAGAACTGCTCAATAAAAAGTAAGCTTCAACTCTGTTAGTTGAATACACAGAACAGAAAGTAGTTTCACAGAATGCATCTGTGTAGTTTTTATTTGAAGATATTCTTTTTCCACTGGAGGCCCCTTAGCGCTCCGAAAGTCCAATTAAAGTTTTTACAGAAAGAGTGTGCCAAAACTGCTCAACCAAAAGTAAGCCTCAACTCTGTTAGTTGAATGCACAGAACAGAAAGAACTTTCACAGAATGCTTCTGTGTAGTTTTTATTTGAAGATATTCCTTTTTCCACTGTAGGCCCCTTAACGCTCCGAATGTCCAATTGCAGTTTCTACAGAAAGAGTGTTTCAGAACTGCTCAATCAAAAGTAAGCTTCAACTCTGTTAGTTAAATGCACAGATCAGAAAGAAATTTCACAGAATGCTTCTGTGTAGTGTTCATTTGAAGATATTCCTTTTTCCACTATAGGACCCTTAGCGCACCGAATGTCCACTTGCAGTTTCTACAGAAAGGGTGTTTCAGAATTGCTCAATCAAAAGAAAGCTTCAACACTGTTAGCTGAAAGCACAGAAGAGAAGGTAGTTTCACAGAACAATTCTGTGTAGTTTTTATTTGAGGATATTCCTTTTTCCACTAAAGGCCCCTTAGCGCTCCGAATGTCCACTTGTAGTTTCTACAGAAAGAGTGTTTCAGAACTGCTCAATCAAACGTAAGCTTCAACTCTGTTACTTGAATGCAAGGAACAGAACGAAGTTTCACAGAATGATTCTGTGTAGTTTTTATTTCAAGATATTCCTTTTTCCACTATTGGCCCCTTAGCGCTCCGGATGTCAACTTGCAGTTTTTACAGAAAGAGAGTTTCAGAACTGCTCAATCAATAGCAAGCTTCAATTCAGTTAGTTGAATGCACAGAACAGAAAGAAGTTTCACAGAATACTTCTGTGTAGCTTTTATTTGAAGATATTCCTTTTTCCACTATTGGCCCCTTAGCGCTCCTAATGTCTACTTGCAGTTTCTACAGAAAGAGTGTTTCAGAACTGCTCAATCGAAAGTAAGCTTCAACTCTGTTAGTTGAATGCACAGAACAGAAGGAAGTTTCACAGAATGCTTCTGTGTAGTTTTTATTTGAGGATATTCCTTTTTCCTCTACAGGCCCCTCAGCGCTCGGAATGTCCACTTCCATTTTCTACAGAAAGAGTGTTTCACAACTGCTCAATCAAAAGTAAGCTTCAACTCTGTTAGTTGAATTCACAGAACAGAAAGGAGTTTCACAGAATTGTTCTGTGTAGTTTTTATTTGAGGATATTCCTTTTTCCACTATAGGCACCTTAGCGCTCCGAATTTCCACTTGCAGTATCTATAGAAAGAGTGTTTCAGAACTGCTCAATCAAAAGTAAGCTTAAATTCTGTTAGTTGAATGCACAGAACAGAAAGAAGTTTCACAGAATGATTCTGTGTAGTTTTTATTTGAAGATATTCCTTTTTCCACTATATGCCCCTTTGCTCTCTGAATGTCTACTTTCAGTTTCTATACAAAGAGTGTTTCAGAAGTGCTGAATCAAAAGTAAGCTTCAACTCTGTTGGATGAAGGCACAGAACAGAAAGAACTTTCACAGAATCGTTCTGTGTAATTTTTATTTGAGGATATTCCTTTTTCCTCTATAGGCCCCTGGCCCTCCGAATGTCTACTTGCAGTTTCTACAGAAAGATTGTTTCAGAACTGCTCAATGAAAAGTAAGCTTCAACTCTGTTAGTTGAATGCACAGAAGAGAAAGAAGTTTCACAGAATGCTTCTGTGTAGTTTTTATTTGAGTATATTCCTTTTTCCACTGTAGGCCCCTTAGCAATCCAAATGTCCTATTGCAGTTTCTACAGAAAGAGAGTTTCAGAGCTGCTCAATCAAAAGAAAGCTTCAACTCTGTTAGTTGAATGAACAGAACAGAAAGAAGTTTCACAGAATGCTTCTGTGTAGTTTTTATTTGAAGATATTCCTTTTTCCACTATAGGCCCCTAGGCCCTCCAAATGTCCACTTGCAGTTTCTTCAGAAAGAGTGTTTCAGAACTGCTCAATGAAAATTAAGCTTCAAGTCTGTTAGTTGAATGCACACAACACAAAGAACTATCACAGAATGCTTCTGTGTAGTTTTCATTTGAAGATATTACTTCTTCCACTATAGGCCCCTTATCGTTCCGAATGTCCACTTGCAGTTTCTACAGAAAGAGTGTTTCAGAATTGCTCAATCAAATGTAAGCTTCAACACTGTCAGTTGAATGCACAGAACAGTAGGAAGTTTAACAGAATGGTTCGGTGTAGTTTTTATTTGAGGATATTCCTTTTTCCACTATAGGCCCCTTAGTTCTCTGAATGTCCACTTGCAGTTTCTACAGAAAGAGTTTTTCAGAACTGCTCAATCGAAACTAAGCTTCAACTCCGTTATTTGAATGCACAGAACAGAAGGAAGTTTCACAGAATGCTTCTGTGTAGTTTTTATTTGAAGATATTCCTTTTTCCTCTATAGGCCCCTCAGTGCTCGGATTGTCCACTTACATTTTCTACAGAAAGAGTGTTACACAACTGCTCAATCAAAAGTAAGCAACTTTGTTAGTTGAATGCACAGAACAGAAAGTAGTTTCACGGAATTATTCTGTGTAGTTTTTATTTGAGGATATTCCTTTTTCCACTATAGGCCCCTTAGCGCTCTGAATTTCCACTTGCAGTATCTACAGAAAGAGTGTTTCAGAACTGCTCAATCAAACGTATGGTTCAAATCTGTTAGTTGAATGCACAGAACAGAAAGTAGTTTAACAGAATGCTTTTGCGTAATTTTTATTTGAAGATATTTCTTTTTCACTATAGGCCCCTTAGCTTTCCGAATGTCTGTTTGCAGTTTCTACAGAAAGGGTGTTTCAGAACTGCTCAATCAAAAGTAAGCTTCAACTCCATTAGTTGAACGCACAGATCATAAAGTAGTTTCACAGAATGCTTCTGTGTAGTTTTTATTTGAGGATATTCCTTTCTTCACTATAGGCCCCTTAGCGCTCCAAATGTCCACTGGCAGTTTCTACAGAAAGAGTGTTTCAGAACTGCTCATTCAAACGTACTGTTCAACTCTGTTAGTTGAATGCACAGAACAGAAAGTAGTTTCACAGAATGCTTCTGTGCAGTTTTTATTTGAAGTTTTTACTTTTTCCACTATAGGCCCCTTAGCGCTCCAAATGTCCACTGGCAGTTTCTACAGAAAGAGTGTTTCAGAACTGCTCAAACAAAAGTAAGCTTAAACTCTGTTAGTTGAATGCACAGAACAGAAAGAAGTTTCACAGAATGCTTCTGTGTAGTTTTTATTTGAAGATATTCCTTTTTCTACTCCAGGTCCCATTGCGCTCCGTATGTCCACTTGCAGTTGCTACAGAAAGAGTGTTTCAGAACTCCCCAAACAAAAATAAGCTTCAAATCCATTAGTTGAATTCACAGAACGGAAACAATTTTTACAGAATTCTTCTTTTTGTTTTTATTTGAAGATATTCCTTTTTCCACTGTAGGCCAATTAGCACTCCGAATGTCGACTTGCAGTTTCTACAGAAAGAGAGCTTCAGAACTGCTCAATCAAAAGTAATCTTCAACTCCATTAGTTGAATGCACAGAACAGAAAGAATTTTCACCGAACGCTTCTTTGAAATTTTTATTTGAAGATATTCCATATTCCACTGTAGGCCCACTAGCACTTCGAGTGTCCACTTGCAGTTTCTACTCAAAGGGTGTTTAAGAACTGATAAATCAAAAGTGAGTTTAAACTCTGTTAGTTGAATGCACAGAAGAGATAGAAGTTTCACAGAATGCTTCTGTGTAGTTTTTATTTGAGAATATTACTTTATCCTCTTTAGGCCCCTTTGCGCTTCGAATGTCCACCTGCAGTATATACAGAAAGAGTGTTTCAGAACTGCTCAATCAAAAGTAAGCCTCAACTCTGTTAGTTGAATTCACAGCACAGAAAGAATTATCACGGAATGCTTCTGTGTAGTTTTTATTTGAGGATATTCCTTTTTCCACTATATTCCCCATAGCGCTCCGAATACCCAATTCCAATTACTACAGAAAGAGTGTTTCAGAACTGCTCAATCAAAAATCAGCTTCAAGTCTGTTTGTTGATAGCTCAGAAATGAAACTTGTTTCACAGCGTGCTTCTGTGTAGTTTTTATTTGAGGACAATTGTCTTTCCACTATATGCCCCTTAGCACTCCGAATGTCAACTTGCAGTGTCTCCCGAAAGAGTGTTTCAAAACTGCTCAATCAAAAGTAAGCTTCAACTCTGTTAGTTAAATACACAGAACAGAAAGAAGTATCACAGAATGCTTCTGTGTAGTTTTTATTAGAAGGTGTTTGTTTTTCCACTATAGGCCCCTAAGCGCTCCGAATATCCACTTGCTGATTCTACAGAAAGAGTGCTTCACAACTGCTCAATCAAAAGTAAGCTTCAAGTCTGTTAGTTGAATGCACGAACAGAAAGAAGTTTCACAGAATGCTTCTGTGTAGTTTTTATTTGTGGGTAATCTTTTTTCCACTGTAGGCCCCTTAGCACTCCGAATGTCCACTTACAGTTTCTACAGAAATAGAGTTTCAGAACTGCTCAATCAAAAGTAAACTTCAACTCTGTTAGTTGAATGCACAGAACAGAAAGATGTTTCACACAATGCCTCTGGGTAGTTCTTAATTGAAGATAATCATTTTTCCACTGTAGACCCTTTAGCACTAGGAATGTCCACCTGCAGTTTCTACAGAAAGATTATTTCAGAACTGCTCAATTAAAGTAAGCTTCAACTCTGTTAGTTGAATGCACAGAACAAAAAGAAGTTTCACAGAATGCTTCTGTGTAGTTTTTATTTGAAGATATCCCTTTTTCCTCTAGACACACCTGAGCACTCCGAATGTCCACTTGCAGTTTCTACTCAAAGAGTGTTTAAGAACTGATCAACCAAAATTAAGCTTCAACTCTGTTAGTTGAATGCACAGAACAGAAAGAAGTTTCACAGAATGCTTCTGTGTAGTTTTTAATTGAGAATATTACTTTTTCCACTTTTGGCCCCTTAGCGCTCCGAATGTCCACTTGCAGTTTATACAGAAAGAGTGTTTCAGAACTGCTCAATCAAAAGTAAGCTACAACTCTGTTAATTGAATGCACAGAACAGAAAGAAGTTTCACAGAATGCTTCTGTGTAGTTTTTATTTGAGGATATCTCTTTTTCCACCATAGGCCCCTTAGCGCTCCGGATGTCAACATGCAGTTTCTACGGAAAAAGTGTTTCAGAACTGCTCAATCAAAAGTAAGCTTTAACTCTGTTAGTTGAATGCACAGAACAGAAAGAACTTTCACAGAATGCTTCTGTGTAGTTTTTATTAGAAGATATTCCTTTTTCCAGTATAGGCCCATTAGCACTCCGAATGTCCACTTGCAGTTTCTACAGAAAGAGTGTATCAGAACTGCTCAATTGAAAGTAAGCTTCAACTCTGTTAGTTGAATGCACGAACAGAAAGATTTTTCAGAGAATGCTTCTGTGTTGTTTTTATTGGAAGAAATTCCTTTTTCGAGTATAGGTCCCTTAGCGCTCCGAATGTCCACTTGCAGTTTCTACAGAAAGAGAGTTTCAGAACTGCTCAATCAAAAGTGAACTTCAACTCCATTTATTGAATGCACAGAACAGAAAGAAGTTTCACAGAATGCTTCTGTGTAGTTTTCATTTTAAGATATTACTTTCTCCACTATAAGCCCCTTAGCGCTCTGAATGTCCACTTGCAGTTTATACAGAAAGAGTGTTTCAGTACTGCTCAACCAAAAATCAGCTTCAAGTCTGTTAGTTGAATGCACAGAAAAGAAAGATGTTTCACAGAATGCTTCTGTGTCGTTTTTATTTGAGGATATTCGTTTTTCCACTGTAGGCCCCTTAGCGCTCCGAATGTCCACTTGCAGTTTCTACAGAAAGAGTGTTTGTGAACTGCTCAATCAAAAGTAAGCCTCAAGTCTGTCAGTTGAATGCACTCACAGAAAGAAGTTTCACAGAATGCTTCTGTGTAGTTTTTATTTAAAGATATTCATTTTTCCACTGTAGACCCCTTAGCACTCCGAATGTCCACTTGCAATTTCTACAGAAAGATTATTTCAGAACTGCTCAATTAAAGTAAGCTTCAATTCTGTTAGTTGATTGCACAGAACAGAAAGAGGTTTCACACAATGCTTCTGTGTAGTTTTTATTTGAAGATATTCCTTTTTCCACTATAGACCCCTGAGCGCTCTGAATGTCCACTTGCAGTTTCTACTCAAAGAGTGTTTAAGAACTGATCAATCAAAACTAAGCTTCAACTCTGTTAGTTGAATGCACAGAACAGATAGAAGTTTCACAGAATGCTTCTCTGTAGTTTTTAATAGAGAATATTTCTTTTTCCACTTTAGGTCCCTTAGCGCTCTGAATGTCCGCTTGCAGTTTATACAGAAAGAGTGTTTCAGAACTGCTCAATCAAAAGTAAGCTTCAACTCTGTTACTTGGATGTACAGAACAGAAAGAAGTTTCACAGAATGCTTCTGTGTAGTTTTTATTTGAGGATATTCCTTTTTCCACTCTAGGCCCCTGAGCGCTCTGAATGTCCACTTGCAGTTTCTACAGAAAGAGTGTTTCAGAACTGCTCAATCAAAAGAAATCTTCAACTCTGTTAGTTGAATGCACAGAACAGAAAGAAGTTTCAGAGAATGCTTCTGTGTAGTTTTTATTTGAGGATATTCCTTTTTCCACTCTAGGCCCTTTAGCGTTCAGAATGTCCACTTGCAGTTTCTACAGAAAGAGTGTTTCAGAACTGCTCCATTAAAAGTAAGCTTCAACTCTGTTTGTTGAATGCACAGAACAGAAAGTAGTTTCACAGAATGCTTCTCTGTAGTTTTTATTTTACATATTCCTTTTTCCGCTGTAGGCCCTTTAGCGCTCAGAATGTCCACTTCCATTTTCTACCGAAAGAGTGTGTTAGAACTCCTCAATCAAAAGTAAGGTTCAACCCTGTTACTTGAATGCATTGATCAGAAAGAAGTTTCACAGAATCCTTCTGTGTAGTTTTTATTTGAAGTTATTCCTTTTCCCACTATAGGCCCCTTAGCTCTCTGAATGTCCACTTGCAGTTTCTACAGAAAGAGTTTTTCAGAACTCTTCAATGAAAAGTAAGGTTCAACTCTGTTAGTTAAATACACGGATCGGAAAGAAGTTTCACAGAATGCTTCTGTGTAGTTTTTATTTGAAGATATTCCTTTTTCCACTATAGGCCCTTTTGCGCTCCGAATGGCCACTTCCAGTTTCTACAGAGTGTTTCACAACTGCTCATTCAAAGGTAAGGTTAAACTCGGTTATTAGAATGCATGGATCAGAAAGAAGTTTCACAGAATGCTTCCATGTAGTTTTAATTTGAATATATTCCTTTATCCACTATACGCCCCCTAGCACTCCGCTTGGAGGAATGTCCGCTTGCAGTTTCTAAAGAAAGACTGTTTCAGAAGTCTTCAATCAAAAGTAATGTTTAACTCTGTTAGTTGAATGCACAGACCAGAAAGAATTTTCACAGAATCCTTCTCTGTAATTTTTATTTGAAGATATTCCTTTTTCAAATACAGGCCCCTTAACGCTCCAAATATCCGCTTGCAGTTTCTACAAAAAGAGTGTTTCTGAACTCTTCAACCAAAAGTAAGGTTTAACTCTCTACGTTGAATGCATAGATCAGAAATAAGTTTCACAGAATGCTTCTGTGTAGTTTTTATTTGAAGATATTCCTTTTTACACTATTGGCCCCTTAGCGCTCAGAATGTCCACTTTCAGTTTCTAAAGAAAGAGTGTTTCAGAACTGCTCAATCAAAAGTAAGGTTCAACTCTGTTAGTTGAATGTACAGATCAGAAAGAAGTTTCACAGAATGCTTCTCTGTAGTTCTTATTTGAAGATATTACTTTTTCTACTGAAAGCCCCTTAGTGCTCCAAATATCTGCTTGCAGTTTCGGCAGAAAGGGTGATTCACAACTCCTCAATTAAAAGGAAGGTTCAACTCCATTAGTTGAATGCACAGATGAGAAATAATTTTCACAGAATGCTTCTGTGTAGTTTCTATATGAAGATATTCGTTTTTCCACACTAGGGCCCTTAGCGCTCCGAATGTCCACTTGCAGTTTCTACAGAAAGACTGTTTAAGAACTGCTCAATCAAAAGTAAGATTCACCTCTGTTAGTTGAATGCACAGATCAGTAGGAAGTTTCACAGAATGCTTCTGTGTAGTTTTTATTTGAAATTACTCCTTTTCCCACCATAGCCCCCTTAGCGCTCCGAATGTCCACTTGCGGTTTCTACAGAATAAGTGTTTCAGAAATCCTCAATCAAAATTAAGGTTCAACACAGTTAGTTGAATTCACAGGTCATTAACATGTTTCACAGAATGCTTCTGTGTAGTGTTTTTTGAAGGTAATACTTTTTCTACTGTAATCCCCTTAGTGCACCGAATTTCTGCTTGCTGTTTCTGCAGAAAGAGGGTTTCAAAACTCCTCAATCAAAAGTAATTTTCAACTCTGTTAGTTGAATGCAGAGATTAGAAAGAAGTTTCACAGAATTCTTCTGTTTAGTTTTTGTTTGAAGATTTTCCTTTTTCCAGTATAGGCCCCTTAGCACTCTGAATGTCCGCTTGCAGTTCCTACAGAAAGAGTGTTTCAGACCTGCTCAATCTAAAGTAAGGTTCAACTCTGTTAGTTGAAAGCACAGATAAGAAAGAAGGTTCACAGAACACTTCTGTGTAGTTTTTATTTGAAGATATTCCTTTTTCCACACTAGGCCCCTTAGTGCTCCGAATGTCCGCTTGCAGTTTCTACAGAAAGTGTGCTTCAGAACTGTTCAATCAAAAGTAAGATTCACCTCTGTTAGTTGAATGCACAGATCAGAAAGAAGTTTCACAGAATTCTTCTGTGTAGTTTTTATATGAAATTATTCCTTTTCCCACTATAGGCCCCTTAGCGCTCCGAATATCCGCTTGCAGTTTCTACAGAAAGATTGTTTCAGAACTGCTCAATCAAAAGTAAGATTGAACACTGCTAGTTGAATGCACAGATCAGAAAGAAGTTTCACAGAATGCTTCTGTGTAGTTTTTATTTGAGGATATCCCTTTTTCCACTCTAGGCCCCTTAGCACTCTGAATGTCTGCTTGCAGTTTCTACAGAAAGAGTGTTTCAGACCTGCTGAATCAAAAGTAAGGTTCAACCCTGTTAGTTGAATGCACAGATCATAAAGAAGTTTCACAGAATGATTCTGTGTAGGTTTTATTGGAAGATATTTCTATTTCCACTATATCCTCCTTAACGCTCCGTATGTTCAGTTGCAGTTTCTACAGAAAGAGTATTTCACACCCGCTCAATCGACAATATGGATCAGCTTTGTTAGTTGAATGCACTGATCACAAAGAAGTTCCACAGAATATTTCTGTGTAGTTTGTTTTTTGAAGATATTCCTTTTTCCACTATTGGCCCCTTAGCGCTCAGAATGTCCACTTGCAGTTTCTACAGAAAGAGTGTTTGAGAACTGCTCAGTCAAAAGTAAGGTTCAACTCTGTTAGTTGAATGTACAGATCAGAAAGCAGTTTCACAGAATGCTTCTCTGTAGTTCTTAATTGAAGATATTAGTTTTTCTTCTAAAAGCCACTTAGCGCTCCAAATGTCCGCTTGCAGTTTCAGCAGAAATAGTGATTCAGAACTCCTCAATTAAAAGGAAGCTTCAACTCCGTTAGTTGAATGCACAGATGAGAAATAATTTTCACAGAGTGCTTCTGTGTAGTTTTTATTTCAAGATATTCGTTTTTCCACACTAGGACTCTTAGCGCTCCGAATGTACACTTGCAGTTTCTACAGAAAGAGTGTTTAAGAAATCCTCAATCAAAAGTAAGATTCACCTCTGTTAGTTGAATGCACAGATCAGAAGGAAGTTTCACAGAATGCTTCTGTGTAGTTTTTATTTGAAATTACTCCTTTTCCCACCATAGGCCCCTTAGCGCTCTGAATGTCCACTTGCGGTTTCTACAGAAAAAGTGTTTCAGAAATCCTCAATCAAAATTAAGGTTCAATACTGTTAGTTGAATTCACAGGTCATTAACATGTTTCACAGAATGCTTCTGTGTAGTTTTTTTTGAAGGTATTACTTTTTCTACTGTAATCCCCTTAGCGCATCGAATTTCTGCTTGCTGTTTCTGCAGAAAGAGGGTTTCAAAACTTCACAATCAAAAGTAAGTTTCAACTCCGTTAGTTGAATGCACAGATCGGAAAGAAGTTTCACAGAATGCTTCTGTGTAGTTTTTATTTGAAGATGTTCCTTTTTCCACTATAGGCCCCTTAGCGCTCTGAATGCCCACTTGCAGTTGATACAGAACAAGTGTATCTCCCTGTCTGACTGTCAGCTTTGAAGAGAGTAGTGGTTCTCCCAGCACGCAGCTGGAGATCTGAGAACGGTCAGACTGCCTCCTAAAGTGGGTCCCTCAACCCTGAACAGCCTAACTGGGAGGCACCCCCCCAGTAGGGACAGACTGACACCTCATTCAACCTGGTAATTCTCTGAGACAAAACTTTCAGAGGAACTATCAGACAGCTGAATTTGTGGTCTCATGAAAATCTGCTGTTCTGCAGCCACCGCTGCTGACACCCAGCCAAACGGGGTCAGGAGTGCACCTGTAGTAAACTCCAACAGACCTGCAGCTGAGGGTCCTGTCTGGTAGAAGGAAAACTAACAAACAGAAAGGAAATCCACACCAAAAACCCATCTGTACATCACCATCATCAAAGACAAAATGTAGATAAAACCACAAAGATGGGGAAAAAACAGACCAAAAAAACTGGAAACTCTAAAAAACAGAGCACCTCTCCTCCTCCAAAGGAACGCAGTTCCTCACCAGCAATGGAACAAAGCTGGATGGAGGATGACTTTGATGAGTTGAGAGAAGAAGGCTTCAGATGATCAAACTACTCTGAGCTACGAGAGGAAATTCAAAACAACAGCAAAGAAGTTAAAAACTTTGAAAAAAAATTAGAAGAATGGATAACTAGAATAACCAATGGAGAGAAGGGCTTCAAGGAGCCGATGGAGCTGAAAGCCAAGTTTCGAGAACTACGCGAAGATTGCAGAAGCCTCAGTAGCAGATGCGATCAACTGGAAGAAAGGGTATCGCTGATGGAAGATGAAATGAATGAAATGAAGAGAGAAGGGAAGTTTAGAGAAAAAAGGATAAAAAGAAATGAACAAATCCTCCAAGAAATTTGGGACTATGTGAAAAGACCAAACCTACGTCTGATTGGTGTACCTGAAAATGATGGGGAGAATGGAACCAAGTTGGAAAACACTCTGCAAGATATTATCCAGGAGAACTTCCCCAATCTAGCAAGGCAGGCCAGCATTCAGATTCAGGAAATACAGAGAACGCCACAAAGATACTCCTCGAGAAGGGCAACTCCAAGACACATTATTGTCAGATTCACCAAAGTTGAAATGAAGGAAAAAATGTTAAGGGCAGCCAGAGAGAAAGGTCGGGTTACCCACAAAGGGAAGCCCATCAGACTAACAGCTGATCTCTCAGCAGAAACTCTACAAGCCAGAAGAGAGTGGGGGCCGATATTCAACATTCTTAAAGAAAAGAATTTTCAACCCAGAATCTCCTATCCCACCAAATTAAGCTTCATAAGTGAAGGAGAAATAAAACACTTTACAGACAAGCAAACGCTGAGTGATTTTGTCACCACCAGGCCTGCCCTAAAAGAGCTCCTGAAGGAAGCACTAAACATGGAAAGGAAAAACCGGTACCAGCCACTGCAAAAACATGCCAAATTGTAAAGACCATCGAGACTAGGAAGAAACTATAGCAACTAACGAGCAAAATAACCAACTAACATCATAATGACAGGATCAGATTCACACATAAAAATATTAACGTTAAATGTAAATGGGCTAAATGCTCCAATCAAAAGACACAGACTGGCAAACTGGATAAGGAGTCAGGACCCATCAGTGTGCTGTATTCAGGAAACCCATCTCACGTGCAGAGACACACATAGACTCAAAATAAAGGGATGGAGGAAGATCTATCAAGCAACTGGAAAACAAAAAAAGGCAGGGGTTGCAATCCTAGTCTCTGATAAAATAGACTTTAAACCAACAAAGATCAAAAGAGACAAAGAAGGCCATTACATAATGGTAAAGGGATCAATTCAACAAGAAGAGCTAACTATCCTAAATATATATGCACCCAACACAGGAGCACCCAGATTCATAAAGCAAGTCCTGAGTGACCTACAAAGGGACTTAAACTCCCACACAATAATAATGGGAGATTTTAACACCCCACTGTCAGCATTAGACAGATCAATGAGACAGAAAGTTAACAAGGATATCCAGGAATTGAACTCAGCTCTACACAAAGTGGACCTAATAGACATCTACAGAACTCTCCACCCCAAGTCAACAGAATATACATTTTTTTCAGCACCACACCTATTCCAAAATTGACCACATAGTTGGAAGTAAAGCTCTTCTCAGCAAAGGTAAAAGAACAGAAATTATAACAAACTGTCTCTCAGACCACAGTGCAATCAAACAAGAACTCAGGATTAAGAAACTCCCTCAAAACCGCTCTACTACATGGAAACTGAACAACCTGCTCCTGAATGACTATTGGGTACATAATGAAATGAAGGCAGAAATAAAGATGTTCTTTGAAACCAACGAGAACAAACACACAACATACCAGAATCTCTGGGACACGTTCAAAGCAGTGTGTAGAGGGAAATTTATAGCACTAAATGCCCACAAGAGAAAGCAGGAAAGATCCAAAATTGACTCCCTAACATCACAATTAAAAGAACTAGAAAAGCAAGAGCAAACACATTCAAAAGCTAGCAGAAGGCTAGAAATAACTAAAATCAGAGCAGAACTGAAGGAAATAGAGACACAAAAAACCCTTCAAAAAATTAATGAATCCAGGAGCTGGTTTTTTGAAAAGATCAACAAAATTGATGGACCGCTAGCAAGATTAATAAAGAAGAAAAGAGAGAAGGATCAAATAGATGCAATAAAAAACGAAAAAGGGGATATCACCACCGATCCCACAGAAATACAATCAACCATCAGAGAATACTGCAAACACCTCTATGCAAATAAACTAGAAAATCTAGAAGAAATGGATAAATTCCTCGACAAATACACCCTCCCAAGACTAAACCAGGAAGAAGTTGCATCTCTGAATAGACCAATAACAGGTTCTGAAATTGTGGCAATAATCAATAGCTTACCAACCAAAAAGAGTCCAGGATGTGATGGATTCACAGCTGAATTCTACCAGAGGTACAAGGAGGAACTGGTACCATTCCTTCTGAAACTATTCCAATCGATAGAAAAAGAGGGAATCCTCCCTAACACATTTTATGAAGCCAGCATCGTCCTGATACCAAAACCTGGCAGAGACATAACCAAAAAAGAGAATTTCAGACCAATATCCTTGATGAACATTGATGCAAAAATCCTCGATAAAATACTGGCAAACCGAATCCAGCAGCACATCAAAAAGCTTATCCACCATGATCAAGTGGGCTTCATCCCTGGGATGCAAGACTGGTTCAACATACGCAAATCAATAAATGTAATCCAGCATATAAACAGAACCAAAGACAAAAACCACATGATTATCTCAATAGATGCAGAAAAGTCCTTTGACAAAATTCAACAACCCTTCATGCTAAAAACTCTCAATAAATTAGGTATTGATGGGACGTATCTCAAAATAATAAGAGCTATCTACGACAAACCCACAGCCAATATCATACTGAATGGGCAAAAACTGGAAGCATTCCCTCTGAAAACTGGCACAAGACAGGGATGCCCTCTCTCACCGCTCCTATTCAACATAGTGCTGGAAGTTCTGGCCAGAGCAATCAGGCAGGAGAAGGAAATAAAAGGTATTCAATTAGGAAAAGAGGAAGTCAAATTGTCCCTGTTTGCAGATGACATGATTGTATATCTAGAAAACCCCATTGTCTCAGCCCAAAATCTCCTTAAGCTGATTAGCAACTTCAGCGAAGTCTCAGGATACAAAATCAATGTACAAAAATCACAAGCGTTCTTGTACACCAATAACAGACAAACAGAGAGCCAAATCATGAGTGAACCCCCATTCACAATTGCTTCAAAGAGAATAAAATACCTAGGAATCCAACTTACAAGGGATGTGAAGGAGAACTACAAACCACTGCTCAATGAAATAAAAGAGGATACAAACAAATGGAAGAACATTGCATGCTCATGGGTTGGAAGAATCAATATCGTGAAAATGGCCATACTGCCCAAGGTAATTTATAGATTCAATGCCATCCCCATCAAGCTACCAATGACTTTCTTCACAGAATTGGAAAAAACTACTTTAAAGTTCATATGGAATCAAAAAAGAGCCCGCATCGCCAAGTCAATCCTAAGCCAAAAGAACAAAGCTGGAGGCATCATGCTACCTGACTTTAAACTATACTACAAGGCTACAGTAACCAAAACAGCATGGTACTGGTACCACAACAGAGACATAGATCAATGGAACAGAACAGAGCCCTCAGAAATGATGCCACATAGCTACAACTATCTGATCTTTGACAAACCTGACAAAAACAAGAAATGGGGGAAGGATTCCCTATTTAATAAATGGTGCTGGGAAAACTGGCTAGCCATATGTAGAAAGCTGCAACTGGATCACTTCCTTACACCTTATACAAAAATTAATTCAAGATGGATTAAAGACTTATATGGTAGACCTAAAACCATTAAAATCCTACAAGAAAACCTAGGCAATACCATTCAGGACATAGGCGTGGGCAAGGACTTCATGTCTAAAACACCAAAAGCAATGGCAACAAAAGCCAAAATCGACAAATGGGATCTCATTAAACTAAAGAGCTTCTGCACAGCAAAAGAAACTATCATCAGAATGAACAGGCAACCTACAGAATGGGAGAAAATTTTTGCAACCTACTCATCTGACAAAGGGCTAATATCCAGAATCTACAATGAACTCAAACAAATTTACAAGAAAAAAACAAACAACCCCATCAAAAAGTGGGCAGAGGACATGAACAGACACTTCTCAAAAGAAGACATTTATGCAGCCAGAAAACACAGGAAGAAATGCTCATCACCACTGGCCATCAGAGAAATGCAAATCAAAACCACAGTGAGATACCATCTCACACCAGTTAGAATGGCCATCATTAAAAAATCAGGAAACAAGAGGTGCTGGAGAGGATGTGGAGAAATAGGAACACTTTTACACTGTTTGTGGGACTGTAAACTAGTTCAACCATTGTGGAAGTCAGTGTGGCGATTCCTCAGGGATCTCGAACTAGAAATACCATTTGACCCAGCCATCCCATTACTAGGTATATACCCAAAGGACTATAAATCATGCTGCTATAAAGACACATGCACACGTATGTTTATTGCGGCACTATTCACAATAGCAAAGAGTTGGAACCAACGCAAATGTCCAACAAAGATAGACTGGATTAAGAAAATGTGGCACATATACACCATGGAATACTATGCAGCCATAAAAAATGATGAGTTCGTGTCCTTTGTAGGGACATGGATGAAACTGGAAAACATCATTCTCAGTAAACTATCGCAAGGACAAAAAACCAAACACTGCATGTTCTCTCTCATAGGTGGGAATTGAACAATGAGAACTCATGGACACAGGAAGGGGAACATCACACTCCGGGGACTGTTGTGGGGTGGGGGGAGGGGGGAGGGACAGCATTAGGAGATATACCTAATGCTAAATGACGAGTTAATGGGTGCAGGAAATCAACATGGCACATGGATACATATGTAACAAACCTGCACATTGTGCACATGTACCCTAAAACCCTAAAGTATAATAAAAAAAAAGAGAGAAAAAAAAAAAAGAACAAGTGTATCAGACATGCTCAATCAAAAGTACGGTTCAACTCTGTTAGTTGAATGCACAGATCAGAAAGAAGTTTCACAGAATGCTTCTATGCAGTTTTTATTAGAAGATATTCCTATATCCCCTATAGGCCCCTTAGCGCTCCGATTGTCCACTTGCAGTTTCTACAGAAAGAGTGTTTCTGACATGCTCAATCAAAGGTAAGATTCAAATCTGTTAGTTGAATGCACTGATCAGAAAGAAGTTTCATGGAATGCTTCTGTGTAGTCTGTATTTGAAGGTATTCCTTTTGCCACTGTAGGCACATTAGCGCTCTGAATGTGCAATTGCAGTTTCTACAGAAAGAGTGTTTCAGAGCTGCTCAATTGACAGAAAGGTTCAACTTTGTTAGTTGAAAGCACAGATCACAAAGAAGTTCCAAATAATGCTTCTGTGTAGTTTGTTTTTTGAAGATATTACTTTTTCCACTGTAGGCCCCTTAGTGCTCTGAATGTCCGCTTGCAGTTTTTACAGAAACAGTGTTTTAGAACTGCTCAATCAAAAGTAAGGTTCAACACTTCTAGGTGAATTCACAGATCAGAAAGAAGTTTCACAGAATGCTTCTTTGTATTCTTTATTTGAGGATATTCCTTTTTTCACTTTAGGCCCCTTAACGCTCCGAATGTCCCTTTGCAGTTTCCACAGAAAGAGTTTTTCAGACCTGCTCAATCAAAAGTAAGGTTCAACTCTGTCAGTTGAATGCACAGATCAGAAAGAAGTTTCACAGAATGCTTCGGTTTAGGTTTTATTGGAAGATATTTCTATTTCCACTATATCCCCCTTAGCGCTCCAAATGTCCACTTGCAGTTTCTACAGAAAGAGTGTTTCAGACGTGATCAATCAAAAGTAAGCTTCAACTCTGTTAGTGAATGCACGAATCAGAAAGAAGTTTCACAGAATGCTTCTGTGTAGTTCTCATTTGAAGATAAACTTTTATACTAAAGGCCCCTTAGTGCTCCAAGTGTCCACATGCAGTTTCGGCAGAAAGAGTGTTTCAGAACTCCACAATTAAAAGGAAGGTTCAAGTCCGTTAGTTGAATGCACAGATGAGAAAGAAGTTTCACAGAATGCTTCTGTGTAGTTTTTATTTGAAGATATTCCTTTTTCCACACTAGCACCCTTATCGCTCCGAATGTCCACTTGCAGTTTCTACAGAAAGAGTGTTTTAGAACTGCTCAATCAAAAGAAAGATTCACCACTGTTAGTTAAATGCACAGATCAGAAAGAAGTTTCACAGAATGCTTCTGTGTACTTTTTATTTGAAGATATTACTTTTTCCACTAAAGGCCCCTTTGCACTCCAAATGTCCGCTTGCAGTTTCTACAGAAAGAGTGTTTCAGAACTGCTCAATCAAAATTAAGGTTCAATTATGTTAGTTGAATGCACATATCAGAAAGAAGTTTCACAGAATGCTTCTGTGTAGTTTTTATTTGAAGATATTCCTTTTTCCTCTATAGGCCCATTAGCACTCCGAATGTCCGCTTGCAGTTTCTACAGAAAGAGTGTTTCAGACCTGCTCAATCGACAGAAACGTTCAACTATGTTAGTTGAATGCACATATAACAAAGAAGTACCACAGAATGCCTCTGTGTAGTTTGTTTTTTGAAGATATTCCTTTTTCCACTACAGGACCCTTAGCGCTCCGAATGTCCACTTAGAGTTTCTACAGAAAGAGTGTTTTAGAACTGCTCAATCAAAAGTAATGTTCAACTCTGATAGTTGAATGCACAGATCAGAAAGAAGTTTCACAGAATGCATCTGTGTAGTTTTTATTTGACGATATTCCTTTTTCCACTTTAGGCCCCTTAGCGCGATGAATCTCCGCTTGCAGTATCCACGGAAAAAGACTTTCAGACCTGCACAATCAAAAGTAATGTTCAACTCTGTTAGTTGAATGCACAGATCAGAAAGAAGTTTCACAGAATGCTTCTGTGTAGGATTTATTGGAAGATATTCCTATTTCCACTATATCCTCCTTAGCGCTCCGAATGTCCACTTGCAGTTTCTACAGAAAGAGTGTTTCAGACCTGCTCAATCGACAGTATGCTTCAGGTTTGCTAGTTGAATGCACAGATCACAAAGAATTTCCACAGAATGTTTCTGTGTAGTTTGTTTTTTGAAGATATCCCTTTTTCCACTATAGGCCCCTTAACGCTCCGAATGTCCACTTGCAGTCTCTACAGAAAGGGAGTTTCAGAACTGCTCAATCAAAAGTAAGGTTCAACTCTGTTAGTTGAATGCACAGATCAGAAAGAAGTTTCACAGAATGCTTCTGTGTAGTTTTTATTTGAAGATATTCCTTTTTCCACTATAGGAGCCTTACCGCTCCGAATGTCCACTTGCCATTTCTACACAAAGAGTGTTTCAGAACTCCTCAATCAAAAGTAAGGTTCAATTCCGTTAGTTGAACGCACACATCATAAAGAGGACTCACAGAATGCTTCTATGTAGTTTTTATTTGAAGATAAATCTTTTTCCACTACAGACCACTTAGCGCTCCAAATATCCACTTGTAGTTTTTACAAGAAAGAGTGTTTCAGAACTCCTAAATCAAAATTAAAGTTCAGCTCTGTTAGTTGAATGCACAGATCAGAAAGAAGATTCAAAGAATGATTCTGTGTAGTTTTTATTTGAAGATATTCCTTTTTCTACTGTAGGTCTCTTACCGCCCCGAATATCTGTTTGCAGTTTCTAGAGAAAGAGTGTTTCAGACCTGCTCAATCAAAAGTAAGGTTCAACTCTGTTAGTTGAATGCACAGATTAGAGAGAAGTTTCACAGAATGCTTCTGTGTAGTTTTTGTTTGAAGATATTCCCTTTCCCACTATAGGCCCCTTAGAGCTCCGAATGTCCACTTGCAGTTTCTATAGAAAGAGTGTTTCAGAACTGCTCAAACAAATGTAAGTTTCAACTCTGTTTATTGAATGCATGGATCAGAAAAAAATTTCACAGAATTCTTCTGTGTAGTTTTTATTTGAAGATATTCCTTTTCCACTATAGGATCCTTTGCGCTCCTAATGTCCTCTTGCCATTTCTACTGAAAGTGTGTTTCAGAACTGCTCAGTCATAAGTAAGGTTCAACTCTGTTAGTTGAATGCACAGATCAGAAAGAAGTTTAACAGAATGCTTCTGTGTAGTTTTTATTCGGAGTTATTCCTTTTTCCACTATAGGCCCCTTAGCGCTCCGAATGTCCACTTGCAGTTTCTACAGAAAGGGTGTTTCAGAACTGCTGAATCAAAAGTAAGGTTCAACTCTGTTAGTTGAATGCACAGATCAGAAAGAAGTTTCACAGAATGCTTCTGTGTAGTTTTTATTTGAAGATATGCTATTTCCACTATAGGCCCCTTAGCACACCGAAAGTCCGCTTCCAGTTTCTACAGGAGTGTTTCAGAACTGCCCAATCAAAAGTAAGGTTCAACACTGTTAGTTGGATGCACAGATCTGAAAGAAGTTTCACAGAATGCTTCTGTGTAGTTTTTATTTGAAGATATTCCATTTTCCACTATAGGTCCCTTAGCGTTCCGAATGTCCACTTGCAGTTTCTACAGAAATTTTCATAACTGCTCAATCAATAGAAAGGTTCAACTCTGTTAGTTGAATACAAAGATTAGAAAGAAGTTTCACAGAATGCTTCTGTGTAGTTTTATTTGAAAATATTCCTTTTTCCACTGTAGGCTCTTTAGCGCTACAAATATCCGATTGCAGTTTCTACAGAAAGGGTGTCTCAGAACTCCTCAATCAAAAGTAAGGTTAAACTCTGTTAGTTGAATGCACAGATCAGAAAGAAGTTTAACAGAATGTTTCTCTATAGATTTATTTAAAGATATTCCTTTTTCCTCTACAGTCCCCTTAGCTTTCTGAATGTCCGCTTGCAGTTTCTCTAGAAAGAGTGTTTCAGAACTCCTCAATCAAAGGTAAAGTTCAACTCTGTTAGTTAAATGCACAGATGAGAAAGAAGTTTCGCAGAATGCTTCTGTGTAGTTTTTAGTGGAAGATATTCCTTTTTCCACTATAGGACCCTTAACGCTCCGAATGTCCGCTTGCACTCTCTACGGAAAGAGTGTTTCAGAACTGCTCAATTAAAAGTTAGGTTCATCTCTGTTACTTGAATGCAGAGATCAGAAAGAAGTTTCACAGGATGCTTCTGTGTAGGTTTTATTTGAAGATATTCCTTTTCCACTATAGGATCCTTAGTGCTCTGAATGTCCTCTTGCCATTTCTACTGAAAGAGTGTTTCAGAACTGCTCAGTCATAAGTAAGGTTCAACTCTGTTAGTTGAATGCACAGATCAGAAAGAAGTTTAACAGAATGCTTCTCTGTAGTTTTTATTTGAAGATATTGCTTTTTCCACTATAGGCCCCTTAGCTTTCCGAATGTCCGCTTGCAGTTTCTACAGAAAGAGTGTTTCACAACTGCTCCATCGAAAGAAAGGTTCAACTCTGTTAGTTGAATGCACAGATCAGAAAGAAGTTTCACAGAATGCTTCTGTGTAGTTTTTATTTGAAGATATGCTATTTCCACTCTAGGCCCCTTAGCGCACCGAAAGTCCGCTTCCAGTTTCTACAGAAGGAGTGTTTCAGAACTGCCCAATCAAAAGTAAGGTTCAACACTGTAAGTTGGATGCACAGATCAGAAAGAAGTTTCACAGAATGCTTCTGTGTAGTTTTTATTTGAAGATATTCCATTTTCCACTATAGGTCCCTTAGCGTTCCGAATGTCCACTTGCAGTTTCTACAGAAATTTTCATAACTGCTCAATCAATAGAAAGGTTCAACACTGTTAGTTGAATACACAGATTAGAAAGAAGTTTCACAGAATGCTTCTGTGTAGGTTTTATTTGAAGATATTCTTTTTTCCACTGTCGGCTCCTTAGTGCTACAAATATCCGATTGCAGTTTCTACAGAAAGGGTGTCTCAGAACTCCTCAATCAAAAGTAAGGTTAAACTCTGTTATTTGAATGCACAGATCAGAAAGAAGTTTAACAGAATGTTTCTCTATAGTTTTTATTTAAAGATATTCCTTTTTCCTCTACAGGCCCCTTAGCTTTCCGAATGTCCGCTTGCAGTTTCTCTAGAAAGAGTGTTTCAGAACTGGTCAATCAAAGGTAAAGTTCAACTCTGTTAGTTAAATGCACAGATCAGAAAGAAGTTTCACAGAATGCTTCTGTGTAGTTTTTAGTGGAAGATATTCCTTTTTCCACTATAGGACCCTTAACGCTCCGAATGTCCGCTTGCACTCTCTACGGAAAGAGTGTTTCAGAACTGCTCAATTAAAAGTTAGGTTCATCTCTGTTACTTGCATGCAGAGATCAGAAAGAAGTTTCACAGAATGCTTCTGTGTAGGTTTTATTTGAAGATATTCCTAATTCCACTATAGGCCCCTTAGTGCTCCGAATATCCACTTGCAGTTACTACAGAAAGGGTGTTTCACAGCGGTTCAATCAAAACTGAGGTTCAATTCAGTTAGTTGAATGCACATTTCAGAAAGAAGTTTCACAGAATGCTTCTGTGTAGGTTTTATTTGAAGATATTCCTATTTCCACTATATGCCCCTTAGCGCTCCGAATATCCACTTGCAGTTACTACAGAAAGCGTGTTTCACAGCGGTTCAATCAAAAGTAAGGTTCAACTCAGTTAGTTGAATGCACATTTCAGAAAGAAGGTTCACAGAATGCTTCCGTGTTGTTTTAATTTGAAGATATTCCTTTTTCCTCTATAGGCCCACTAGCTCTTGGATTGTCCGTTTTCAGTTTCTACAGAAAGAGTGTTTCAGAACTCCTCAATCTAAAGTAAGGTTCAACTCTGTTAATAGAATGCACAGATGAGAAAGAAGTTTCACAGAATGCTTCTGTGTAGTTTTTAGTCTAACATATTCCTTTTTCCACTATAGGACCCTTAACGCTCCAAATGTACGCTTGCAGTTTCTACAGAAAGAGTGTTTCAGAACTCCTCAATCAAAAGTAAGGTTCAACACTTTTAGTTGAATTCAGAGATCATAAAGAAGTTTCACAGAATGCTTCTGTGTAGTGTTTATTTGAAGATAATCCTTTTTCCTCTATAGGCCCATTAGCACTCCAATTGTCCGTTTGCAGTTCCTACAGAAAGAGATTTTCCGACCTGCGCAATCAAAAGTAAGGTTCAAATCTGTTTGTTGAATGCACAGCTAAGAACGGAGTTTCACAGAATGCTTCTGTGTAGTTTTTATTTGAGGATATTCCTATTTCCACGATAGGCCCCATAGTGCTCCAAATGTCCACTTGCAGTTTCTACGGAAAGAGAGGTTCAGACCTGCTCAATCAAAAGTAAGGTTCAACTCTGTTAGTTGAATGCAGAGATCAGAAATAAGTTTCACAGAATGCTTCTCTGTAGTTTTTATTTGAAGATATTCCTTTTTCCACAATAGGCCCCTTACCTCTCCGAATGTCCGCTTGCAGTTTCTACAGAAAGAGTGTTTCAGAGCTGCTCAATCAAATGTAAGGTTCACCTCTGTTAGTTGAATGCACAGATCAGAAGGAAGTTTCACAGAATGCTTCTGTGTAGTTTTTATTTGAAGATATTCCTTTTTCCACTGAGAGCCCTTAGTGCTCTGAATGTCCACTTGCAGTTTGTACAGAAAGAGTGTTTCGGAACTGTTCAATCAAAAGGAAGGTTCTACTCTGTTAGTTGAATGCTCAGATTAGAAAGTAGTTTCACAGAATGCTTCTGTGTAGTTTTTATTTGAAAATATTCCTTTTTCCACTATAGGCCCCACAGCACTTTGAATGTCCGCCTGCAGTTTGTACAGAAAGAGTGTTTCAGTACTCCTCAATCAAAAGTAAGGTTCAACTCTGTCAGTTGAATGTGCAGATCAGAAAGAAGTTTCCCAGAATGCTTTTGTGTAGTTTTTATTGGAAGATATTAGTTTTTCCTCTATTGGCCCCTTTGCGCTCCGAATGTCTGCTTGCAGTTCCTACAAAAAGAGTGTTTCAGAACTCCACAATCAAAGGTAACTTTCAACTCTGTTAGTTGAATGCACAGATCTGAAAGAAGTTTCACAAAATGCTTCTGTTTAGCTTTTATTTGAAGATAATACTTTTTCTACTATAGGCCCCTTAGCGCTCGGAATGTCCACTTGCAGTTTCTACAGAAAGAGAGTTGCAGAACTGCTCAATCAAAAGTTACCTTCAACTCTGTTAGTTGAATTCACAGATCAGAAAGTAGTTTCACAGAATGCTTCTCTGTAGTTTTTATTTGAAGATATTCCTTTTTCCATTATTGGCCCTTTAGCGCTCTGAATGTCCCATTGCTGTTTCTACAAAAAGAGTGTTTCAGAACTCCTCAATAAAAAGTAAGGTTCAACTCTGTTAGTTGAATGCACCGATCAGAAAGGTGTTTCACAGAATGCATCTGTGTAGTTTTTATTTGAGGATATTTCTTTTCCCTCTATAGGCCCCATAGCACTCCGAATGTCCACTTGCATTTTCTACAGAGTGGGTGTTTCAGAACTGCTAAATCAAAAGTAAGGTTCAACTCTGTTAATTGAATGCACAGATCACAAAGAAGTTTTACAGAATGATTCTGTGTAGTTTTTATTTGAAGATAATACTATTTCTACTATAGGCCCCTTGGCGCTCCGAATGTCCAATTGCGGTTTCTACAGAAAGAGTGTTTCAGAACTCCTCAATCAAAAGTAAGGTTCAATTCTGTTAGTTGAATGCACATATCAGAAAAAAGTGCTTCAGAAGTCCTCAATCAAAAGAAATGTTCAACGCTGTTAGTTAAATTCACAGATCAGAAAGTAGTTTCACAGAATGCTTCTGTGTAGTTTTTATTTGAAGATATTCCTTTTTCCACTACAGGCCCCTTAGCACTCCCAATGTATGCTTGCAGTTTCTATGGAAAGAATGATTCAGAACTGCTCAATCAAAAGTAAGTTTCAACACCGTTAGTTGAATGCACAGATCATAAAGAACTTTCACAGAATGCTTCTATGTAGTTTTTATTAGAAAATATTCCTTTTCCAATTCAGACCACTTAGCGCTCTGAATGTCTGCTTGCAGTTTCTACAAGAAAGAGTTTTTCGGATCTCCTCAATCAAAAGTAAACTTCAACTCTATTAGTTGAATGCCCAGATAAGAAAGAAGTTTCACAGAATTATTCTGTGTACTTTTTATTTGAAGATATTCCTTTATTCACTATAGGTCCCTTAGTGCTCCGAATGCCTGCTTGCAGTTTCTACAGAAAGAGGGTTTCAGACCTGTTCAATCAAAAGTAAGTTTCAACTCTGTTAGTTGAATGCACAGATTAGAAAGAAATTTCACAGAATGCTTCTGTGTAGTTTTTATTTGAAGATATTCCTTTATTCACTATAGGTCCCTTAGCGCTCCGAATGCCTGCTTGCAGTTTCTACAGAAAGAGGGTTTCAGACCTGTTCAATCAAAAGTAAGTTTCAACTCTGTTAGTTGAATGCACAGATTAGAAAGAAATTTCACAGAATGCTTCTGTGTAGTTTTTATTTCAAGATATTCCTTTTTCCACTATAGGCCCCATAGCGCTCCGAATGTCCGCTTGCAGTTTCTAGAGAAAGAGTGTTTCAGACCTGTTCAATCAAAAGTAAGTTTCAAATCTGTTAGTTGAATGCACAGATTAGAAAGAAGTTTCACAGAATGCTTCTGTGTAGTTTATATTGAAGATATTCCATTTTCCGCTATAGGCCCCTTAGCACTTCGAATGTCCACCTGCAGTTTCTACAGAATGGGTGTTTCAGAACGGCACAATGAAAAGGAAGATTCAACTCTGTTAGTTGAAAGCACAGATCGGAAAGAAGTTTCACAGAATGCTTCTGTGTAGTTTTTATTTGAAGATATTACTTTTCCCTCTATAGGCCCCTTAGGCCTCTGAATGTCCACTTTTCAGAACTGCTCAATCAAAAGTAAGGTTCACCTGTGTTAGTTGAAGGCACAGATCACAAAGAAATTTCACAGAATGCTTCTGTGTAGTTTTTATTTGAAGATATCCCTTTTTGCTCTGTAGGCCCTTTATAGCTCGGAATGTCCGCTTGCAGTTTCTACAGAAAGAGTGTTTCAGAACTCCTCACTCAAAAGTAAGGTTCAACTCTGTTAAATAAATGCACAGATCAGAAAGTAGTTTCACAGAATGGTTCTGTTTAGTTTTTATATGAAGATATTCCTTTATCTACTATATGCCCTTTAGCGCTCTAAATGTCACTTGTAGTTTCTACAGAAAGAGTTCTTCAGAACTCCTCAATCAAAAGTAAGTTTCAACTCTGTTAGATGAATGCACAGATGAGAAAGAAGTTTCACAGAAGGCTTCTGTGTAGTTTTTATTTGAAGATATTGCTTTTTCCACTATAGGCCCCATAGCGCTTGGAATGTCTGCTTGGAGTTTCTACAGAAAGAGTGTTTCAGACGTGCTCAATCAAAAGTAAGGTTTAACTATGTTAGTTGAATGCACAGATCGGAAAGAAGTTTCACAGAATGCTTCTACGTAGTTTTTATTAGAATATATTCCTTTTTCCACTATAGGCCCCTTAGCGCTCTGAATGTCCACTTGCAGTTTCTACAGAAAGAGTGTTTCAGACCTGCTCAATGAAATGTAAGGTTCAACTCTGTTAGTTGAATGCACAGATCAGAAAGAAGTTTCACAGAATGATTCTGTGTAGTTTTAATTTGAAGATATTCCTTTTCCCATTTTAGGACCCTAGCGCTCCGATTGTCCGTTGCAGTTTCTACAGAAATAGTGTTTCAGAAGTCCTCAGTCAAAAGTAAGGTTCAACTCTGTTAGTTGAATGCACAGATCAGAAAGAAGTTTCACACAATGCTTCTGTGTAGTTTTTATTTGAAGATATTCCTTTTTCAACTATAGGCCCCTTAGGGCTTCAAATGTCCGCGTGCATTTTCCACAGAAAGAGTGTTTCAGAACTCTTCAATCAAAAGTAATGTTCAACACTGTTAGTTGAATGCACAGATGAGAAAGTGGATTCAAAGAATGCTTCTGTGTAGTTTTTGTTTGGAGATATTATTTTTTCCACAACCGGCCGTTTAGTGCTGCGAATTTCCGCTTGCAGTTTCTAAAGAAAGAATGTTTCAGAACTCCTCAATCAAAAGTAAGCTTCAACACTGTTAATTGAATGCACAGATCAGAAAGAAGATTCACAGAATGCTTCTGTGTAGTTTTTATATGAAGATATTCCTTTTTCCTCTGTATGCCACTTAGCGCTCCGAATGTCCACCAGCAGTTTCTACAGAAAGAGTGTTTCAGAGCTACTGAATCAAAAGTAAGTTTCAACTCTTTTAGTTGAATCCACAGATCAGAAATTAGTTGCAGAGAATGCTTCTGTGTAGTTTTTATTTGAAGATATTCCTTTTAACACTATAGGCCTCTTAGCACTCTGAATGTCCGCTTGCAGTTTCAACAGAAAGAGTGGTTCAGACCTGCTCAATGAAAATTAATGTTCAACTCTGTTAGTTGAATGCATAGATCAGAAGGAAGCTTCACAGAATGCTTCTGTGCAGTTTTTATTTGAAAATATTCCTTTTTCCAATATAGGCCCCTTAGCGCTCCAAATGTCCGCTTCCAGTTTCTACAGAAAGAGTGTTTCAGAACTCTTCAATCAAAAGTAAGGTTCAACTCCGTTAGTTGAATGCCCAGTTCAGAAAGGAGTTTCACAGAATGCTTCTGCGTAGTTTTTATTTGAAGATATTCCTTTTTGCACTATAGGCCCCTTAGCACTCGGAATGTCCATTTGCAGTTTCAACAGAAAGAGTGTTTCAGAACTCCTGAATCAAAAGTAAGATTCAACTCGGTTAGTTGAATGCACAGATCAGAAAGAAGTTTCACAGAACGCTTTTGTGTAGTTTTTATTTGAAGATATTCCTTTTTCCACTATAGGCCCCTTAGCACTCCGATTGTCCGCTTGCAGTTTCTACAGAGTGATTCAGACCTGCTCAATGAAAAGTAAAGTTCCACTCTGTTAGTTGAATGCACAGATCAGAAGGAAGCTTCACAGAATGCTTCTGTGCAGTTTTTATTTGAAGATATTCCTTTTTCTAATATAGGACCCTTAGCGCTCCGAGAGTCCGCTTGCAGTTTCTACTGAAAGAGTGTTTCAGAACTCTTGAATCAAAAGTATGGTTCAACTCTGTTAGTAGAATGAAGAGAACAGAAAGTAGTTTTACAGATTGCTTCTGTGTAGTTTTTATTTGAAGATATTCCTATTTCCCCTATTGGCCCCTTAGCACTCTGATTGTCTGCTTGCAGTTTCTACAGAAAGAGTGATTCAGACCTGCTCAATCAAAAGTAAAGTTCAACTCTGTTAGTTGAATGCACAGATCAGAAAGAAGTTTCACAGAATGCTTCTGTGTTGTTTTTATTTGAAGATATTCCTTTTTCCACCTTAGGCCCCTTAGCGCTCCGAATGTCCACCTGCAGTTTCTACAGAAAGAGTGCTTCAGAACTGCTCAATCAAAAGTGAGGTTGATGTCCGTTAGTTGAATGCACAGATAAGAAAGATGTTTCACAGAATTCTTCTGTGTAGTTTATATTTGAAATTATTCCTTTTCCCACTAAAGGCCCCTTAGCACTCCGAATGTCCAATTGCAGTTTCTACAGATAGAGTGTTTCAGAACTGTTCAGTCAAATGTGAGGTTCAACTCTGTTAGTTGAATGCACAGATCAGAAAGTAGTTTCACAGAATGCTTCTGTGTAGTTTTTATTTGAAGATATTCCTTTTTCCACTATAGGCACCTTAGCGCTCTGAATGTCCGCTTGCACTTTCTACAGAAAGAGTTTTTCAGAACTACTCAGTCAAAGGTAAGTTTCACCTCTGTTAGTTGAATGCACAGATCAGAAGGAAGTTTCACAGAATGCTTCTGTGTGGTTTTTATATGACGATATTCCTTTTCCCATTATAGGCGCCTTACCGCTCTGAATGTCCATATGCAGTTTCTACAGAAAGAGTGTTTCAGAACTACTGAATCAAAAGTAACGTTCAACTCTGTTAGTTGAATGCACAGATCAGAAGGAAGTTTCACAAAATCCTTCTGTGTAGTTTTTATTTGAAGATATTCCTTTTTCCACTACAGGCCCCTTAGCGCTCCAGAAGTCTGCTTGCAGTTTCTACAGAAAGAGTTTTTCAGAACTTCTCAATCAAAAGTTAGGTTCAACTCTGTTATTTTAATGCACAGATCAGAAAGAAGTTTCACAGAATGCTTCTGTGTAGTTTTTATTTGAAGATATTACTTTTTACACTATAGGCCCCTTAGCGCTCCGAATGTCCGCTTGCAGTTGCTACAGAAAGAGATTTTCAGACCTGGTCAATCAAAAGTGAGTTTCAAATCCACTAGTAGAATGCACAGATCAGAAGGAAATTTCATAGAATGCTTCTGTGTAGTTTTTATTTGAAGATACTTCTTTTTCCACTATAGGCCCCTTAGCACTCCTAATGTCCGCTGTGCAGTTTCTACAGAAACAGTGTTTCAGACCTGCTCAATGAAAAGTAAAGTTCAACACTGATAGTTGAATGCACAGATCAGAAGCAAGCTTCACAGAATGCTTCTGTGCAGTTTTTATTTGAAGATATTCTTTTTTCCACCATAGGACCCTTAGCGCTCTGAGTGTCCCCTTGCGGTTTCTACAGAAACAGTGTTTCAGAACTCCTGAAAAAAAGTAAGGTTCAACTCTGTTAGTTGAATGCACAGATAAGAAAGAAGTTTCACAGAATGCTTCTGTTTAATTTTTATTTCAAGATATTCCTTTTTCCACTATAGGCCCCTTAGCGCTCTGAATGTCCACTTGCAGTTTTTTCAGGAAGAGTGTTTCAGAACTGCTCAATCAAAAGTAAGGTTCAACTCTGTAAGTTTAATGCACAGATAAAGAAGAAGTTTCACAGAATGCTTCTGTGTTGTTTTTATTTGAAGATATTCGTTTTTCCACTATAGGTCCTTTAGCGCAGCGACTGTCCGCTTGCAGTTTCTTGAGAAAGAGTGTTTCAGAACTCCTCATCAATAGTAAGGTTCAACACTGTAAGTTGAATGCACAGATCAGAAAGAAGTTTCACAGAATGCTTCTGTGTAGTTTTTATTTGAAGATATTCCTTTTTCCACCTTAGGCCCCTTAGCGCTCCGAATGTCCGTCTGCAGTTTCTACAGAAAGAGTGCTTCAGAACTGCTCAATCAAAAGTGAGGTTGACTTCCGTTAGTTGAATGCACAGATAAGAAAGATGTTTCACAGAATTCTTCTGTGTAGTTTATATTTGAAATTATTCCTTTTCCCACTAAAGGCCCCTTAGCACTCGGAATGTCCAATTGCACTTTCTACAGAAAGAGTGTTTCAGAACTGCTCAGTCAAAGGTAAGGTACACCTCGGTTAGTTGAATGCACAGATCAGAAGGAGGTTTCACAGAATGCTTCTGTGTGGTTTTTATATGACGATATTCCTTTTCCCATTATAGGCGCCTTACCGCTCCGAATGTCCACATGCAGTTTCTACAGAAAGAGTTTTTCAGAACTAGTGAATCAAAAGTAACGTTCAACTCTGTTAGTTGAATGCACAGATCAGAAGGAAGTTTCACAAAATCCTTCTGTGTAGTTTTTATTTGAAGATATTCCTTTTTCCACTATAGGCCCCTTAGCGCTCCGAAAGTCCGCTTGCAGTTTCTACAGAAAGAGTTTTTCAGAACTTCTCAATCAAAAGTTAGGTTCAACTCTGTTATTTTAATGCACAGATCAGAAAGAAGTTTCACAGAATGCTTCTGTGTGGTTTTTATTTGAAGATATTACTTTTTACACTATAGGCCCCTTAACGCTCCGAATGTCGGCTTGCAGTTGCTACAGAAAGAGTTTTTCAGACCTGGTCAATCAAAAGTGAGTTTCAACTCCGCTAGTAGAATGCACAGATCAGAAGGAAATTTCATAGAATGCTTCTGCGTAGTTTTTATTTGAAGATATTCCTTTTTCAGCTATGCGTTCCTTAGCTCAACGAATGTCCACTTGCAGTTTCTACAGAAAGGTTGTTTCAGAACTGGTCAATCCATAGTAAGTTTCAACTCTCTTAGTAGAATGCACGGATCAGAAAGAAGTTTCACAGAATGCATCAGTGTAGTTTTTATTTGAAGATAATCCTTTTTCCACCATAGGTCCCTTAGCGCTCCGAATGTCCGCGTGCAGTTTCTACAGAAAGTGTGTTTCAGAACTCCTCAATCAAAAGGAAGGTTCAACTCTGTTTGTTGATTGCACAGATCAGAAAGAAGATTCACAGAATTCTTCTGTGTAGTTTTTATTTGAAGATTTTCCTTTTTCCACTATAGGCCCCTTAGCGCTGCAAATGTCCACTTGCATTTTCAACAGAAAGATTGTTTAAGAACTGCTCAATTAAAAATAACGTTCAACTCTGTTAGTTGAATGCACAGATCATAAAGAAGTTCCACAGAATGTTTCTGTGTAGTTTGATTTTTGAAGATATTCCTTTTTCCACTATAGGCCCCTTAGCGCTCCGCATGTGCACTTGCAGTTTCTACAGAAAGAGTGTTTAAGAACTATTCAATCAAAAGTAAGTTTCAACTCTGTTAGTTGAATGCACAGATCAGAAGGATGTTTCACAGAATGCTTCTGTGTAGTTCCTATTTGGGGATATTCCTTTTTCTACTAAAAGCCCCTTAGCGCTCCAAGTGTCCGCTTGCAGTTTCGGCAGAAAGAGTGTTTCAGAACTCCTCAATTAAAAGAAAGGTTGAACTCCATTTGTTGAATGCAGAGATGAGAAAGAAGTTTCACAGAATGCTTCTGTGTAGTTCTTATTTGAAGATATTCCTTTTTCCACTATAGGCCCCTTAGCACTCCGAATGTCCACTTGCAGTTTCTACAGAAAGAGGGTGTCAGAACTGCTCAATCAGAAGTAAGCTTCAACTCTGTTCATTGAATGCACAGAACAGAAAGAAGTTTCACAGAATGCTTCTGTGTAGTTCTTATTTGAAGATATTCCTTTTTCCACTATAGGCCCCTTAGCGCTCCGAATGTCCACTTGCAGTTTCTACAGAAAGAGCGTGTCAGAACTGCTCAATCAGAAGTAAGCTTCAACTCTGTTAGTTGAATGCACAGAACAGAAAGTAGTTTCACAGAATGCTTCTGTGTTGTTCCTATTTGAAGATATTCCTTTTTCCACTATAGGCCCCTTAGCGCTCCGAATGTCCGCTTGCAGTCTCTAAAGAAAGAGTGTTTCAGACCTGCACAATCAAAAGTAAGGTTCAACTCTGGTAGTTGAATGCACAGATCAGAAAGAAGTTTCACAGAATGTTTCTGTGTAATTTTTATTTGAAGATTTTCCTATTTCCCCTATAGGCCCCTTAGCGCTCCGAATGTCCACTTGCAGTTTCTACAGAAAGAGTGTTTCAGACATGCTCAATCAAAAGTAAGGTTCAACTCTCTTAGTTGAATGCACAGATCAGAAAGAGGTTTCACAGAATGCTTCCGTGTAGTTTTCATTTGAAGATATTACCTTTGAATTTATTGGCCCCTTAGAGCTCCAAGTGGCGGCTTACAGTTTCTGCAGAAAGAGAGTTTCAGAACTGCTCAATCAAAAGTAAGGTCCAATTCTTTTAGTTGAATGCACAGATCAGAAACAAGTTTATACAATGCTTCTGTGTAGTTTTTATTTTAACATATTCCTTTATCCACTATTTCCGACTTAGCGCTCCACATGTCCACTTGCTGTTTCTACAGAAACAGTGTTTCAGAACTGCTCAATCAAAAGTTAGGTTCAACTCGGTTAGTTCAATGCACAGATCAGAAAGCAGTTTCACAGAATGCTTCTGTATAGTTTTTATTTGAAGATATTCTTTTTTCCACCTTAGACCCCTTAGCGCTCCGAATGTCCGTCTGCAGTTTCTACAGAAAGAGTGCTTCAGAATTGCTCAATCAAAAGTGAGGTTGACGTCCGTTAGTTGAATGCACAGATAAGAAAATAGTTTCACAGAATGCTTCTGTGTAGTTTTTACTTGAAGAAACAACTTTTTCCACTATAGGCCAGTTAGCACTCCGAATATCCACTAGCAGTTTCTATAGAAAGAGTGTTTCAGAACTACTTAATCAAAAGTAAGGTTCAACACTTTTAGTTGCATGTACAGTTATGAAAGATGTTTCACAGAATGCTTCTGTGAAGTTTTTATTTGAAGCTATTCCTTTTTCCACTATAGGCCCATAAGCGCTCCGATTGTCCACTTCCATATTCTACTGAAAGAGTTTTTCAGAACTGCCCAATCAAAAGTATGGTTCAACTCTGTTGGTTGAATGCACAGATCAGAAAGAAGTTTCACAGAATACTTCTGTTTAGTTTTTATATGAAGATATTCCTTTTTCCACTATAGGTCCCTTAGCACTCGGAATGTCCACTTGCAGTTCCTACAGAAAGAGTGTTTCAGACATGCTAAATCAAAAGGAAGGTTCACCTCTGTTAGTTGAATCCACAGATCAGAAAGTAGTTTCACAGAATGCTTCTGTGTGGTTTTTATTTGATGGTATTCCTTTTTCCATTATAGGCCCCTAAGCGCTCCGAATGTAAACTTGCAGTTTCTACAGAAAGAGTGTGTCAGAACTGCTCAATGAAAATAAGGCTCAAATCTGATAGTTGAATTCACCGATCATAAAGAAGTTTTACAGAATGCTTCTGTGTAATTTTTCTTTGAAGATATTCCTTTTTCCACTCTAGGCCCCTTAATTCTCTGAATCGCCGCTTGCAATTTCCACAGAAAGAGTGTTTCAGAACTCCTCAATCAAAAGTATGGTTCAACTCTGTTAGTTTAAGGCAGAAATCATAAAGAAGTTTCACAGAATCCTTCTGTGTAGTTTTTATTTGAAGATATTCGTTTTTCCACTATAGGCCAGTTACCACTCCGAATGTCCGCTTTCAGTTTCTACAGAAAGAGTGTTACACAACTGCTTAATCAAAAGTAAGGTTCAACTCTTTTAGTTAAATGCACACATCAGAAAGATGTTCCTCAGAATGGTTCTGTGTAGTTTTTATTTGAAGCTATTCCTTTTTCCACTATAGGCCCATAAGCGCTCGGATTGTCCACTTGCATATTCTACTGAAAGAGTGTTTCAGAACTGCTCAATCAAAAGTAAGCTTCAACTCTGTTAGTTGAAAGGACAGAACAGAAAGAAGTTTCACAGAATGCTTCTGTGTAGTTTTTATTTGGAGATACTACTTTTTCCACTGTAGGCCCCTTAGCGCTCCGAATGTCCACCTGCAGTTTCTACAGAAAGGGTGTTTCAGAACTGTTCCATCAAAAGTAAGCTGCAACTCTGTTAGTTGAATGCACAGAACAGAAAGAAGTTTCACAGAATGCTTCTGTGTAGTTTTTATTTGAAGATATCCCTTTTTCCACTATAGGCCCTTTAGCGCACGGAATGTCAACTTCCAGTTTCTACAGAAAGAGTGTTTCAGAACTGCTCAATCTAAAGTAAGCTTAAAAACTGCTAGTTGAATGCAGAGATCAGAAAGAAGTTTTACAGAATGCTTCTGTGAAGTTTTTATTTGAAGATATTAATTTTTCCACTGTAGGCCCCCTAGCACTCCGAGTGCCCTCTTGCACTTTCTACAGAACGAGTTTTTCAGAACTGCTCAATCAAAAGCAAGATTCAAATCTCTTAGTTGAATGTATAGATCAGGAAGTAGTTTCACATAATGCTTCTGTGTAGTTTTTATTTGAAGATATTCCTTTTTCCAGAATACGCCCCTTAGCGCTCCGAATATTTGCTTTCAGTTGCTACAGAAAGATTTTTTCAGAACTGCACAATCAAAAGTAAGTTTCAACTATGTTCGTTGAATGCACAGATCAGAAAGAAGTTTCAGAGAATGATTGTGTGTAGTTTTTATTTGGTGATATTCCTTTTTCCACTTTAGGCCACTTAGTACTCCGAATATCAACTTGCAGTTTCTACAGAAAGAGTTTTTCAGAACTGCTCTATGAAAATAAGGTTCAACTCTGCTAATTGAATTCACCAATCAGAAAGAAGTTTCACAGAATGCTTCTCTGTAGGTTTTATTTGAAGATATTCCTTTTTCCACTATAGGCCCCTTAGCGCTCCGAATGTCCGCTTGCAGATTCCACAGAAAGTGTGTGTCAGACCTGCGCAATCAAAAGTAAGTTTCAACTCTGTTAGTTGAATTCACAGATCAGAAAGAAGTTTCAAAGAATGCTTCTGTGTAGTTTTTTTTTGAAGATATTCCTTTTTCCAATACAGGCCCCTTAGACCTCTGAATGTCCCCTTGCAGTTTCTACAGAAAGAGTGTTTCAGAACTCTTCAATTGAAAGTAAGTTTCAGCTCTGTTAGCTGAATGCAGATATCAGAAAGAAATTTCACAGAATGCTTCTGTGTAGTTTTTATTTGAAGACTTTGCTTTTTACACTATAGGCATCTTAACGCTCAGAATTGCCGCTTGCAGTTTCTGCAGAAAGAGTGTTTCAGAACTCCTCAATCAAAAGAAAGCTTCAACTCTGTTAGTTGAATGCACAGATCAGAAAGAAGTTTCACAGAATAGTTCTGTGTAGTTTATATGTGAAGATATTCCTTTTTCCACTATAGGCCCATTAGTGCTGCGAATGTCCACTTGCAGTTTCTTCAGAAAGAGTGTTTCAGAACTGCTTAACCAAAAGTAAGGTTCAAATCTTTTTGTTGAATGCACAGATCAGAAAGAAGTTTCACAGAATCTTTCTCTGTAGTTTTTATTTGAAGATATTCCTTTTTCCACTACAGGCCCATTCGCGCTGCGATTGTCCCCTTGCAGATTCCACAGAAAGAGTGTGTCAGACCTGCTCAATCAAAAGTAAGGTTCAAATCAGTTATTTGAATGCACAGATCAGAAAGAAGTTTCACAGAATGCTTCTGTGTAGTTTTTCTTTGAAGATATTCCTTTTTCCACTATAGGCTCCTTAGCGCTCCGAATGTCCGCTTGCTGTTTCTAAAGAAAGAGTGTTTCAGACCTGCACAATAAAAGTAAAGTTCAACTCTGTTATTCAAATGCACAGCTCAGAAAGAAGTTTCACGGAATGCTTCTGTGCAGTTTTTTTTGAAGATATTCTTTTTTCCCTACAGGCCTATTAGCGCTCTGAATGTCCGCTTGCAGTTTCTATGGAAAGAGAGTTTCCAAACTCTTTAATTAAAAGTGAGGTTCAACTCTGTTATTTGAATGCAGAGATCAGAAAGTAGTTTCACAGAATGCTTCTGTGTAGTTTTTATTTGAAGTCATTCCTTTTTACACTATAGGCCCCATAGCACTCAGAATAGCCGCTTGCAGTTTGTGCAGAAAGAGCGTTTCAGAACTGCTCAATCAATAGAAAGGTTCAAATCTGTTTGTTGAATGCACAGATGAGAAAGAAGTTTCACAGAATGCTTCTGTGTAGTACTTATTTGAAGATATTCCTTTTTCCACTATAGGCCCCTTAGCGCTCCGAGTGTCCGCTTGCAGTTTCTAAAGAAAGAGTGTTTCAGACCTGCACAATCAATAGTAAGGTTCAACTCTGGTAGTTGAATGCCCAGATCAGAAAGAAGTTTCACAGAATATTTCTGTGTAATTTTTATTTGAAGATATTCCTTTTTCCACTATATGTCCCTTAGCGCTCCGAATGTCCACTTGCAGTATCTACAGAAAGAGTGTTTCAGACCTGCTCAATCAACAGTAAGGTTCAACTCTGTTATTGAAATGCACAGATCAGAAACAAGTTTCACAGAATACTTCTGTGTAGTTTTTATGTGAAGACATTTCTTTTTCCACTATAGGCCCATTAGCGCTCTGATTGTCCGCTTGCAGATTCCACAGAAAGAGCGTGTCAGACCTGCTCAATCAAAACTAAGGTTCAACTCTGTTATTTAAATGCACAGATCAGAAAGAAGTTTCACAGAATGCTTCTTTTTAGTTTTTCTTTGAACATATTCCATTTTCCCCTACAGGCTCCTTAGCGCTCTGAATGTCTGCTTGCAGTTTCCACAGAAAGAGTGTTTCAAATCTGCTCTATCAAAAGTAAGGATCAACTCTCTTTGTTGCATGCACAGATCTGAAAGAAGTTTCACAGAATGCTTCTCTGTAGTTTTCATTTGAATATATTCCTTTTTCCACTGTAGGCCCCTAAGTGCCCTGAATGTCAACTTGCAGTATCTACTGAAAGAGTGTTTCAAAACTGCCCCATCAAAAGTAAGGTTCAACTCTGTAAGTTGAATGCGCAGATCAGAAATAAGTTTCACAGAATGTTTCTGTGTAGTTTTTCTTTGAAGATATTCCTTTTTCCACTATAGGCCCCTTAGCTTTTGGAATGTCCGCTGGCAGTTTCTACATAAAGAGTGCTTCAGAACTCCTCAATCAAAAGTAAAGTTTACCTCTGTTAGTTAAATGCACAAATCATAAAGAAGTTTCACAGAATGATTCTATGTAGTTTTTATTTGAAGATATTCCTTTTTCAAATACAGACCCCTTACCTATCCAAATTTCCGCTTGCCTTTTCTACAAGAAAGGGTGTTTTGGAACTCCTCAATCAAAAGTAAAGTTCAACTCTGTTAGTTGAATGCACGGATCGGAAAGAAGTTTCACATAATGATTGTGTGTAGTTTTTATTTGAAGATATTCCTTTTTCCACAATTGGTCGCTTAGCGTTCCGAATGTCTGCTTGCAGATTCTACAGAAAGTGTTTTTCATACCTGCTCAACCAAAAGTAAGGTTCAACTCTGTTAGTTGAATGCTCAGATAAGAAAGAAGTTTCACAAAATGCTTCTGTGTAGTTTTTACTTGAAGATATTCCTTTTTCCACTATAGTCCCCTTAGCACTCCGAATGTCCGCTTGCAGTTTCTAGAGAAAGAGTGTTTCAGACCTGTTCAATCAAAAGTAACTTTCAACTCTGTTAGTTGAATGCACAGATTAGAAAGAAGTTTCACAGAATGCTTCTGTGCAGTTTTTATTTGAAGATATTCCTTTTTCCACTATATGCCCATTAGCCCTCCGAATGTCCACTTGCAGTTTCTACTGAATGGGTGTTTCAGAACTGCTCAATGAAAACTAAGCTACAACTCTGTTAGTTGAATGCACAGATCAGAAAGAAGCTTCATAGAATGCTTCTGTGTAGTTTTTATTTGAAGATATTCCTTTTTCCACGACAGGTCCCTTAGCACTGCGAATGTCTGCTTGCACTTTCTACCGAAAGAGGGTTTCACAACTCGTCAATCAAAAGTAAGGTTCAATTATGTTAGTTGAATGCACAGATAAGAAAGGGGTTTCACACAATGCTTCTGTGTCGTTTTTATTTGAAGATATTCTATTTCCACTATAGGCCCCTTAGCGCTCCGAATGTCCGCTTGCCATTTTTACAGAAAGAGTGTTTTAGAAGTGCCCAATCAAAAGTAAGGTTCAACACTGTTAGTTGAATGCACAGATCACAAAGAAGTTTCACAGAATGCTTCTCCGTAGTTTTAACTTGAAGACATTAATTTTTCCACTATAGGCCACTTAGCGCTCCGAATGTCCGTTAGTAGTTTCTACAGAAAGAGTGTTTCAGAACGGCTCAATTAAAAGTAAGGTTCAACTCTGTCAGTTGCTTGCACAGATCAGAAAGAAGTTTCACAGAATGCTTCTGTGTAGTTTTTATTTGAAGATATTCTATTTCCACTATAGGCCCCTTAGCGCTCGGAATGTCAACTTGCAGTTTCTACAGAAAGAGTGTTTCAGAACTGCCCAATCAAAATAAGGTTCAACACTGTTAGTTGGATGCACAGATCAGAAAGGAGTTTCACAGAATTCTTCTGTGTAGTTTTTATTTGAAGATATTCTCTTTTCCACTATAGGCCCCTTAGCGCTCAAAATGTCCACTTGCAGTTTCTACAGAAAGTTTCATAACTGCTCAATCAATAGTAAGGTTCAACTCGGTTAGTTGAATGCACAAAACAGAAGGAAGTTTCACAGAATGCTTGTGTGTAGTTTTTATTTGAAGATATAACTTTTCCACTATAGGCCCCTTAGCGCTCCGATTGTCAACTTGCAGTTTCTACGGAAGGAGTGTTTCAGACCTGCTCAATCAAAAGTAAGGTTGAACTCTGTTACTTGAATGCACAGATCAGAGAGAAGTTTCAAAGAATGATTCTGTGTAGTTTTTATTTGAAGATATTCCTTTTTCCACTATAGGCCCATAAACGCTCCGAATGTCCACTTGCAGTTTCTACACAAAGGGTGTTTCAGAACTGCTCAATCAAAAGTAAGGTTAGACTCTGTTAGTTGAATGGACAGATCAGAAAGAAGTTTAACAGAATTATTCAGTGTATTTTTTATTTGAAGATATTCCGTTTTCCACTATAGACCCCTTAGCGCTAAAAATATCCGCTTGCAGTTTCTACAAGAAAGAGTGTTTCGGAACTCCTCAATCAAAAGTAAAGTTCAACTCTGTTAGTTGAATGCCCAGATCAGAAAGAAGTTTCACAGAATGATTCTGTGTAGTTTTTATTTGAAGATATTCCTTTTTCCACTATAGGTCCCTTAGCACTGCGAATGTCTGCTTGCAGTTTCTACACAAACAGTGTTTCAGATCTGCTCAATCAAAAGTAAGGCTCAAATCTGTTATTTGAATACACAGATTAGAAAGATGTTTCACAGAACGCTTCTGTGTATTTTTTATTTGAAGATATTCCTTTTTCTACTATAGGCCACTTAGCGCTCCGAATGTCTGCTTGCAATTTCTAGAGAAAGAGTGTTTTAGACCTGTTCAATCAAATGTACATTTCAACTCTCTTAGTTGAATGCACAGACTAGAAAGGAGTTTCAGAGAATGCTTCTGTGTAGTTTTTATTTGAAGATATTCCTTTTTCCACTATAGGCCCGTGAGCGCTCTGAATCTCCACTTGCAGTTTCTACAGAATGGGTGTTTCAGAACTGCTCAATGAAAAGTAAGGTTCACCTCTGATAGTTTAATGCCCAGATCCGAAAGAAGCTTCACAGAATGCTTCTGTGTAGTTTTAATTTGAAGATGTTCCTTTTTCCACTATAGGTCCCTTAGAGCTCCGAATGTCTGCTTGCAGTTTCTACAGAAAGAGTTTTTCACAACTGCTCAATCAAAAGTGAAGTTCAACTCTGTTAGTTGAATGCACAGATAGGAAAGATGTTTCACAGAATGCTTCTGAGTCGTTTTTATTTGAAGATATTCTATTTCCACTCTAGGCCCCTTAGCGCTCTGAATGTCCGCTTGCAGTTTCTACAGAAAGAGTATTTTAGAAGTGCCCAATCAAAAGTAAGTTTCATCACTGTTAGTTGAATGCACATATTACAAAGCAGTTTCACAGAATGCTTCTGTGAAGTTTTTAATTGAAGACATTCCTTTTTCCACTATAGGCCCCTTAGCGCTCCGAATGTCAGCTTGCAGTTTCTACAGAAAGAGTTTTTCAGAACTGCTCAATCAAAAGTAACCTTCAACTCTGTTAGTTGTATGCAGAGAACAGAGAGAAGTTTCACAGAATGCTTCTGTGTAGTTTTTATTTGAAGATATTCCGTTTTCCACTATAGGCCCCTTAGCGCTCCAAATATCCGCTGGTAGTTTCTACAGAAATTTTCATAACTGCTCAATCAATAGTAAGGTTCAACTCTCTTAGTTGAATACACAGATTAGAAAGAAGTTTCACAGAATGCTTGTGTATAGTTTTTATTTGAAAATATTACATTTTCCACTATAGGCTCCTTAGCGCTCCATATGTCCGCTTGCAGTTTCTACAGAAAGATTCATAACTGCTCAAACAATAGTAAGGTTCAACTCTGTTAGCTGAATACACAGATTAGAAAGAAGTTTCACAGAATGCTTCTCTTTAGTTTTTATTGAAGATATTACTTTTTCCACAATAGGCTCCTTAGCGCTCCAAATGTCCGCTTGCAGTTTCTACAGAAAGGGTGTTTCAGAACTCCTCAATCAAAAGTAAGGTAAAACTCTGTTAGTTGAATCCACAGATCAGAAAGTAGTTTCACAGAATGCTTCTCTGTATTTTTTATTTGAAGATATTCGTTTTTCCACTATAGGCCCCTTAGCGCTTGGAATGTCCACTTGCAGTTTCTACAGAAAGTGTGTTTCTGACAAGCTCAATGAAAACTAAGGTTCAACTCTTTTAGTTGAATGCACAGATCAGAAAGAAGCTTCACAGAAAGCTTCTGTGAAGTTTTTAATTGAAGATATTCCTTTTTCCACTGTAGGCCCCTTAGTGCTCTGCATGTCTGCTGGCAGTTTCTACAGAAAGAGTGTTTCAGAACACCGGAACCAAAAGTAAGTTTCAACTCTGTTAGTTGAATGCACAGATCATAAAGAAGTTTCAGAGAATGCTTCTGTGTAGTTTTTATTTGAAGATATTCCTTTTTCCATTGTGGGAGCCTTAGCGCCAGGAATGTCTACTTGCAGTTTCTACAGAAGTAGTGTTTCAGAACTGCTCAATCAAAAGTAAGGTCCAAATCTGTTAGTTGAATGCACAGATCAGAAAGAAGTTTCACATAATGCTTCTGTGTAGTTTTTATTTGCAGATATTACTTTTTCCACTATAGGCCCCTTATCGTTCTGGATGTCCGCTTGCAGGTTCTACAGAAAGATGGTTTCAGAACTCCTCAATCAAAAGAAAGGTTCAACTCTGTTAGTTGAATGCCCAGATCAGAAAGAAGTTTCACAGAAGGCTTCTGTGAAGTTTTTATTTGAAGATATTCCCTTTTCCACTATGGTCCCCTTAGCGCTCGGAATGTCCACGTGCAGTTTCTACACAAAGAGTGTTTCAGATCTGCTCAATGAATAGTAAGGTCCAACTCTGTTAGTTGAATGCAGAGATCAGAAAGAAGTTTAACAGAATGCTTCTGTTTAGTTGTTATTTGAAGATATTCCTTTTTCCACTATAGGCCCATTAGCGCTCCGAATGTCCGCTTGCAGTTTCTACAGAAAGAGTGTTTCAGAACTCCTCAATCAAAAGTAATATTAAACTCAGCTAGTTGAATGCACAGATCAGAAAGAAGTTTCACCGAATGCTTCTGTGTAGTTTTTATTTGAAGAAATTCCTTTTTCCACTATAGGCCCCTTGGCACTCTGAATGTCTGCGTGCAGTTTCTAGTGAAAGAGTGTTTCAGACCTGCTCAATGAAAAGTAAGGTTCAACTCTGTAAGTTGAAAGCACAGATCAGAAAGAAGCTTCACAGACTGCTTCTGGGTAGTTTTCATTTGAAGATACTCCTTTCTTCACTATATCCCCCTTAGCGCTGCGAATGTCCGCTTGCAGTTGCCACTGAAAGAGTGTGTCACACCTGCTCAATCAAAAGTAACGTTCAACTCTGTTAGTTGAGTGAACAGATCAGAAAGAAGTTTCACAGAATGCTTCTGTGTAGTTTTTATTTGAAGATATTCCTTTTTCCACTGTAGGCCCATTAGCCCTCCGAATGTCCACTTGCAGTTTCTACAGAAAGAGTGTTTCTGAACTCCTCAATCAATAATAAGTTTCAACTCTGTTAGTTGAATGCACAGATCAGAAAGAAGTTTCACAGAATGCTTCTGTGTAGTTTGTATTTGAAGGTATTCCTTTTTACACTATAGGCCCCTTAGCGCTCGGACTGTCCTCTTGCAGTTTCTACAGAAAGAGTGTTTCAGAACTGCTCAATCAAAAGTAAGGTCCAACTCTGTTAGTTGAATGCACAGATCAGAAAGAAGTTTCACGGAATGATTCTGTGCAGTTTTTATTTGAATATATTCCTTTTTCCACTATAGGCCTCTTAGCGTTCCGTATGTCTGCTTGCAGGTTCTACAGAGAGAGGGTTTCAGAACTCCGCAATCAAAAGAAAGGTTCAACTCTGTTAGTTGAATGCCCAGATCAGAAAGTAGTTTCACAGAATGCTTCTGTGAATTTTTTATTTGAAGATATTTCCTTTTCCACTATGAGCCCCTTAACGCTCGGAATGTCCACGTGCAGTTTCTACAGAAAGAGTGTTTAAGAACTGCTCAGTCAAAAGTAAGGTCCAACTCTGTTAGTTGAATGCAGAGATCAGAAAGTAGTTTCACAGAATACTTCTGTGTAGTTTTTATTTGAAGATTTTCCTTTGTCCACTATAGGACCCTTAGCGCTCCGAATCTCCGCTTGCAGTTTCTACAGAAAGAGTATTTCAGAACTCCTCAATCAAAAGGAATGTTCAACTCTGCTAGTTGAATGCACTGATCAGAAAGAAGTTGCACAGAATGCTTCTGTGTAGTTTTTATTTGAAGTTATTCCTTTTTCCACTATAGGCCCTTAGCACTCCGAATGTCTGCTTGCAGTTTCAACAGAAAGATTGTTTCAGACCTGCCCAATGAAAACTAAGTTTCAACTGTGATAGTTGAATGCACAGATTGGAAAGAAGCTTCACAGAATGCTTCTGTGTAGTTTTCATTTGAGGATATTCCTTTCTCCACTATAGGCCCCTCAGCGTTCCGAATGTCTGCTTGCAGTTGCTACAGAAAGAATGTGTCAGACCTGCTCAATCAAAAGTAACGTTAAACTCTGGTAGTTGAATGAGCAGATCAAAAAGAAGTTTCACAGAATGCTTCTGTGTAGTTTTTATTTGAAGATATTCCTTTTTCCACTATAGGCCCCTTAGTGCTCCGAATGTCCAATTGCAGTTTCTACAGAAAGAGTGTTTCTGAACTCCTCAATCAATAGTAAGTTTCAACTCTGTTAGTTGAATGCACAGATCAGAAAGTAGTTTCACAGAATGCTTCTCTGTCGTTCTTATTTGAAGAGATTCCTTTTTCCACAATGGGACCCAAAGCTCTCCGAGTGTCCACTTGCAGTTTCTACAGAAAGAGTGCTTCAGACCTGCTCAATCAAAAGTAAGGTTCAACTCTGTTAGTTGAATGCCCAGATCAGAAAAAAGTTTCACATAATGCTTCTGTGTACTTTTTATTTGAAGATATTCCTTTTTACACTATAGACCAATTTGTGCTCCAAATATCAGCAGGCAGTTGCTACGGAAATAGTGTTTCAGAAGTTCTCAATCAAAAGCAAGGTTCATATCTCTTAGTTGAATGCACAGATCAGAAAGAAGTTTCACAGAATGTTTCTGTGTAGTTTTTATTTGAAGTTATTCCTTTTTCACTGTAGGCCCCTTAGCGCTATGTATGTCCACTTGCAGTGTCTTCAGAAATTGTGTTTCAGAACTACTCAATCAAAGGTAAGGTTCAACTGTTTGAGTTGAATGCACAGATCAGAAAAAAGTTTCACAGAATGCTTCTGTGTAGTTTTTATTTGAAGATATTCCTATTTCCACTATAGGCCCCTTAGCACTCCAAATATCCGCTTGCAGTGTTTCAGAAATGGTGTTTTAGAACTCCTCAATCAAATGTAAGGTTCAACTGTGTGAGTTGAATGCACAGATCAGAAGGAAGTTTCACACAATGCTTCTGGGTAGTTTTTATTTGAAGATATTCCTATTTCCACTATGGGACCATTAGCGCTCGGATTGTCCAATTGCAGTTTCTACAGAAAGAGTGTTTCAGAACTCATCAATCAAAAGTAAGTTTCAACTCTGTTAGTTGAATGCACAGATCAAGAACAAGTTTCACAGAATGCTTCTGTGTACTTTTTATTTGAAGATATTCCTTTTTCCACTATAGGCCCCTTAAAACTCCGAATGTCTGCTTGCACTTTGTACAGAAAGCGTGTTTCAGTATTCCTCAACCAAAAGTAAGGTTCAAATCTGTTAGTTGAATGCACAGATCAGAAAGAAGATTCACAGAATGCTTCTGTGCATTTTTTATTGGAAGATATTTCTATTTCCACTATAGGCCCTTTAGCGCTCCAAATTTCCCCTGGCAGTTTCTACAGAAAGAGTGTATAAGAACTCCTCAATCAAAAGAAAGGTTCAACTCGGTTAGTTGAATGCATAGATTAGAAAGAAGTTTCACAGAATGCTTCTGTGTAGTTTTTATTTGAAGATATTCTTTTTTCCACCATATGCCACTTAGCGCTCTGAATGTCCACTTGCAGTTTCTACAGAAAGAGTGTTTCAGACTTGCTCAATGAAAAGTAATGTTCAACTCTGTTAGTTGAATGCACAGATCAGAAAGAAGTTTCACAGAATGCTTCTGTGTAGTTTTTATTTGAAGATATTCCTTTTTCCACTATGGGAGCCTTAGCGCACGGAATGTCCACTTGCAGTTTCTACAGAAATAGTGTTTCAGAACTGCTCAATCAAAAGTAAGGTCCAACTCTGTTAGTTGAATGCACAGATCAGAAAGAAGTTTCACATAATGCTTCTGTGAAGTTTTTATTTGCAGATATTACTTTTACCAATATAGGCCCCTTATTGTTCGGAATGTCCGCTTGCAGATTCTACAGAAAGAGGGTTTCAGAACTCCTCAATCAAAAGAAAGGTTCAACACTGTTAGTTGAATCCCCAGATCAGAAAGAAGTTTCACAGAATGCTTCTGTGAAGTTTTTATTTGAAGATATTCCTTTTTCCACTATGGGCCCCTTAGCACTCGGAATGTCCACGTGCAGTTTTTACACAAAGAGTGTTTCAGAACTGCTCAATGAAAAGTAAGGTCCAACTCTGTTAGTTGAATGCAGAGATCAGAAAGAAGTTTAACAGAATTCTTCTGTGTAGTTTTTATTTGAAGATACTCCTTTTTCCACTGTAGGCCTACTAACGCTCCGAATTTCCACTTGCAGTTTCTACAGAAAGAGTGTTTCAGAACTGCTCAATCAAAGGTAAGCTTCAACTCTGTTAGTTGAATGCATATAATAGAAAGGAGTTTCACAGAATGCTTCTGTGTAGTTTTTCTTAAATGATAATTCTTTTTCCACTACAGGACCCTTAGCGCTCTGAATGTCAACTTTCAGTTTCTGCAGAAAGAGTGCTTCAGCACTACTCAACCAAAAGTAAGCTTCAAATCTGATAGTTGAATGCACAGAACAGAAGGAATTTTCACAGAATGCTTCTGTGTAGTTTTTATTTGAAGATATTACTTTTTTCACTCTTGGCCCCTTAATGCTCCGAGTATCCACCTGCAGTTTCTACAGAAAGAGTGATTCAGACCTGCTCAATCAAAAGTAAGCTTCAAGTCTGTTGGTTGAATGCACAGAACAGAAAGAAGTTTCACAGAATGCTTGTGTGTAGTTTTTATTTGAAGATATTCCTTTTTCCACTATAGGCCCTTAGCGCTGCCAATGTCCACTTGCAGTTTCTACAGAAAGAGTGTTTCAGAACTGCTCAATCAAAAATAAGCTTCAGCTCTGTTAGTTGAATTCACGGGACTGAAATAGGTTTCACAGAATGCTTCTATGTAGTTTTTTTTAGATGATATTCCTTTTTCCACTATAGGTCCCTCAGCACTCTGAATGTCCACTTGCAGTTTCTACAGAAAGAGTCTTTCTGAACTGCTCAATCAAAAGTAAGCTTCAACTCAGTTAGTTGAATGCCCAGAACAGGAAGCAGTTTCACAGAATTCTTCTGTGTAGTTTTTATTTGAAGATATTCCTTTTTCCACTATAATCCCCTTAGCACACTGAGTGTCCACTTGCAGTATCTACAGAAAGAGTGTTTCAGAATGCTCAATCAAAAGTTAGCTTCAACTCTGTTAGGTGAACGAACAGAACAGAAGGATGTTTCACAGAATGCTTCTGTGTAGTTTTTATTTGAAAATATTCATTTTTCCACTATACACGCCTTTTCGCTTCAAATGTCCATTTGCAGTTTCTACAGAAAGAGTGTTTCAGAACTGCTTAATCAAAAGCAAGATTCAAATCCGTTAGTTGAATACACAGATCAGAAAGAAGTTTCACAGAATGCTTCTGTGTAGTTTTTATTTGAAGTTATTCCTTTTTCCACTCTAGGCCCCTTAGCGCTCCATATGTCCGCTTGCAGTATCTTCAGAAATTGGGTTTCAGAACTCCTCAATCAAAAGTAACGTTCAACTGTGTGAGTTGAATGCACAGATCAGAAAGAAGTTTCACAGAATGCTTCTGTGTAGTTTTTATTTGAAGATAATCCTTTTTCCACTGTAGGCCTATTAACGCTCTGAATTTCCACTTGCAGTTTCTAAAGAAAGAGTGTTTCAGAACTGCTCAATGAAAGGTAAGCTTCAACTCTGTTAGTTGAATGCATAGAATCAAAAGGAGTTTCACAGAATGCTTCTGTGTAGTTTTTATTTGAAGATATTCCTTTTTCCACTATAGGCCCTTAGCGCTCCGAATGTCCAGTTGCACTTTCTACAGAAAGGGTGCTTCAGAACTGCTCAATCAAAAATAAGCTTCAACTCTGTTAGCTGAATGCACAGAACAGAAAGAAGTTTCACAGAATACTTCTGTGCAGTTTTTAATTGAAGATATTCCTTTTTTTACTACAAGCCCATTGGTGCTCCGAATGTCCACTTGCAGTTTCTACAGAAAGTGTGTTTGAGAACTGCTCAATCAAAAGTAAGCTTCAGCTCTGTTAGTTGAATGCACGGGACTGAAATAGGTTTCACAGAATGCTTCTATGTAGCTTTTCTTAGAAGATATTCCTTTTTCCACTATAGGCCCCTCAGCACTCTGAATGTCCACTTCCAGTTTCTACAGAAAGAGTCTCTCTGAACTGCTCAATCAAAAGTAGGCTTCAACTCAGTTAGTTGAATGCCCAGAACAGGAAGAAGTTTCACAGAATGCTTCTGTGTAGTTTTTATTTGAAGATATTTGTTTTTCATCTATAGGCCCCTTAGCGCTACGAATGTCCACTTGCAGTTTCTAAAGAAAGGGTATTTCAGCACTGCTCAATCAAAAGAAATTTTCAACTCTGTTAGTTGGATGCACAGAAGTGAAACAAGTTTCACAGAATGCTTCTGTGTAGTATTTAATTGAAGATATTCGTTTTTATACTATAGGCCTCTTAGCAGTCCGAATGTCCACTTGCAGTTTCTACAGAAAGAGTTTTTCAGAACTGCTCAATCAAAAGTAAGGTTCAACTCTGTTAGTTGAATGCACAGAACAGAAAGATATTTCACAGAATCCTTCTTTGTAGTTTTTATTTTAAGATATTCCTTTTTCCACTATATGCCCATTAGCGCTCCGAATGTCCACTTCCAGTTTCTACAGAAAGAGTTTTTCAGAACTGCGCAATCAAGAGAAAGCTTCAACTCTGTTAGTAGAATGCAGAGAACAGAAAGAAGTTTCACAGGACGTTTCTGTGTAGTTTTTATTTGAAGATATTACTTTTTCTACTATACGAGCCTTACCGTTTCCAATGTCCAATTGCAGTTTCCACAGAAAGAGTGTATCAGAACCCCTCAATCAAAAGTAATTTTCCACTGTGTTAGTTGAATGCACGGAAAAGAAAGAAGTTTCCCAGAATGCCTCTGTACAGTTTTTACCTGAAGATATTCGTTTTTCTACTATATGCCCCTTAGCACTCCGAATGTCCACTTGCAGTTCCTACAGAAAGAGTTTATCAGAACTGCTCAATCAAATGTAAGTTTCAACTCTGTTAGTTTAATGCACACAACAGAAATAAGTTTCACAGAATGCTTCTGTGTAGTTTTTATTTGAAAATATTTGCTTTTCCACAAAAGCCCCTTAGCGCTCCGAATGTCCACTTGAACTTTCTACAGAAAGTGTGTTCAGAACTGCTCAATCGAAAATAAGTTTCAACTCTGTTAGTTTAATGCACAGAATAGAAAGAATATTCACAGAATGCTTCTGTGTAGTTTTTATTTGAAGATATTCCTTTCTCCACTATAGGCGTCTGAGCACTCCGAATGTCCAATTGCAGTTTCTACAGAAGGAGTGTTTCACAACTCCTCAATCAAAAGTAAGGTTCAAATCTGTTAGTTGAATGCACAGATAAGTAAGAAATATCACAGAATCCTTCTGTGTAGTTTTATTTGAAGATATTCCCTTTTTCCACTATAGACCTCTTACCACTGCGAATGTCCACTTGCAGTTTCTACAGAAATAGTGTTTCAGAACTGCTCAATCAAAAGTAAGGTTCAACTCAGTTGAATGCACAGAACACAAAGAAGTTTCACAGAAAGCTTCTGTGTAGTTTTTATGTGAAGATATATCTTTTCCCACTATAGGCCCTTTAGTGCTCCGAATATCCACTTGCATTTTCTACAGAAAGAGTGTTTCACAAATGCTTAATCAAAGAAAGTTTGAACTCTGTTACTTGAATGCGCCGAAGTGAAAGAAGTTTCACAGAATGCTTCTGCGTAATATTTACTTGAAGATATTTGTTTTTCCACTATAGGCCTCTTAGAGGTCGAATGTCCACTTGCAGTTTCTAGAGAAAGAGTGTTTCAGAACTGCTCAATCAAAAGTAACGTTCAACTCTGTTAGTTGAAAACACAGAACAGAAAGCAGTTTCTCAGAATGTTTCCGTGTAGTTTTTATTGGCAGATATTCCTTTTTCCACTATAGGCCTCTATGCGCTCCGAATGTCCGCTTGCAGTTTCTACAGAAAGAGGGTTTCAGAAGTGCTCAATCAAAACTTAGGTTCAACTCTGTTAGTTGAATGCACAGAACAGAAAGATCTTTCACAGAATGCTTCTGTGTAGTTTTTATTTGAAGATATTCTTTTTTCCACCATAATCCCCTTAGCGCTCCGAATGTCCACTTGCAGTTTCTACAGAAAGAGTGTTTCAGAACTGCTCAATCAAAGGTAAAATTCAACGCTGTTAGTTGAATGAATGGAACAGAAAGAAGTTTCAAAGAATGCTTCTGTGTAGTTTTTATTTGCAGATATTCCTTTATCCACTATAGGCCTCTTAGTGCTCCGAATGTCCACTTGAGGTTTCTACAGAAAGGTTGTTTCACAACTCCTCAATCAAAAGTAAGGTTCAACTCTGTTAGGTGAGTGCACAGATCAGAAAGTAGTTTCACAGAATGCTTCTCTGTAGTTTTCATTGGAAGATATTCCTTTTTCCACTATAGGCTGCTTAGCACTCCGAATGTCCAATTGCAGCTTCTACAGAAGGAGTGTTTGAGAGCTGCTCATTCAAAAGTTCGGTTCAACACTGTTAGTTGAATGCACATAAGAGCAAGTAGTTTCACCGAATGCTTCTGTGTAGTTTTTATTTGAAGATATTCATTTTTCTACTAAAGGCCCCTTAGTGCTCCAAATGTCCACTTGAAGTTTGTACAGAAAGTGTGTTTGAGAACGGCTCAATCAAACGTAAGGTTCAACTCTGTTAGTTGAATGCATACAATAGAAAGAAGTTTCACAGAATGCTTCTGTGTAGTTTTTATTTCAAGATATTCCTTTTTCCTCTATAGGCCTATTAGCACCATGAATGTCCAATTGCAGTTTCTACAGAAAGTGTTGCACAACTCTTCAATCAAAAGTGATATTCAACTCTGTTAGTTGAATGCACAGATCAGAAAGAAGTCTCACAAAATGCTTCTGTGTAGTTTTATTTGAAGATATTCCTTTTTCCACTATAGGACCCTCAGCACTCCAAATGTCCACTTGCAGTTTCTACAGTAAGAGTGTTTCACAACTCCTCAATCAAAAGTGAGGTTCAACGCTGTTAGTTGAATGCACAGATCAGAAGGGAGTTTCACAGAATGCTTCTTTGTAGTTTTTATTTGAAGATATTCGTTTTTTCCACTACAGTCCCCTTAGTGCTCCAAATGTCTGCTTGCAGTTTCTACAGAAAGAGTGTTTCAGAACTGCTCAATCAAAAGTAAGCTTCAACTCTGTTATTTGAATGCACAGAACAGAAAGAAGTTTCACAGAATGCTTCTGTGTAGTTTTTATTTGAAGATATACGATTTTACCACTATAGGCCCCATAGCGCTCCGAATGTCTACTTGCAGTTTATACAGAAAGAGTGTTTCAGAACTGCTCAATCAAAAGTAAGGTTCAACTCTGTTAGTTGAATGCAAAGAACAGAAAGAAGTTTCACAGAATGCTTCTGTGCAGTTTTTATTTGCAGATATTCCTTTTTCCACTATTGGCCTCTATGCGCTCCGAATGTCCACATGCAGTTTCTACAGAAAGAGGGTTTCAGAAGTACTCAATCAAAAGTAAGGTTCAACTCTGTTAGTTGAATGCACAGAACAGAAAGAAATTTCACAGAATGCTTCTGTGTAGTTTTTATTTGAAGATATTCTTTTTTCCACCATAATCCCCTTAGCACTCCGAATGTCCACTTGCAGTTTGTCCTGAAAGAGAGTTTCAGAACTCCTCAATTAAAAGGAAGCTTCAACTCTGTTAGTTGAATGAACAGAACACAAAGAAGTTTCAGAGAATGTTTCTGTGTAGTTTTTATATGAAGATATTCCTTTTTCCACTATAGACCCCTTAGCGCTCCGAATATCCACTTGCAGTTTCTACAGAAAGAGAGTTTCAGAGCTGCTCAATCAAAAGTAAGCTTCAACTCTTTTAGTTGAATGCACAGAACAGAAAGAAGTTTCACAGAATGCTTCTGTGTAGTTTCTATTTGAAGATATTCCTTTTTCCACTATTGGCCACATAGCGATCTGAATGTCCGCTTGCAGTTTTTACAGAAGGAGTATTTCAGAACTGCTCAATAAAAAGTAATGTTCAACTCTGTTAGTTGAATGCACAGATCAGAAAGAAGTTTCACAGAATGCTTCTGTGTAGTTTTTATTTGAAGATATTCCTTTTTCCACTATAAGCCCCTTAGCATTCCAAATCTCCACTTGCAGTTTCTACAGAAAGAGTTTTTCAGACCTGCTCAATCAAAACTAAGTTTCAACCCTGTTAGTTGAATGCACAGATCAGAAAGAAGTTTCACAGAAAGCTTCTATGTAGTTTTTATTTGAAGATATACCTTCTTCGACTATAGGCCCCTTAGTGCTCTGAATGTCCACTTGCAGTTTCTACAGAAAGAGTGTTTCAGAACTGTTCAATCAAAAGTAATGTTCAACTCTGTACGTTGAATGCACAGATCAGACAGAAGTTTCACAGATTGCTTCTGTGTAGTGTTTATTTGAAAATAATCCTTTTTCCTCTATTGGCCCCATAGCGCTCCTAATGTCTGCTTGCAGTTTCTACTGAAAGAGTGTTTCAGACCTGCTCAATCAAACGTAAGGTTCAACTCTGTTAGTTGAATGCACAGATCAGAAAGAAGTTTCACAGAATGCAACTGTGTAGTTTTTATTTGAAGAAATTCCTTTTTGCACTATAGGACCCTTAGCGCTCCGAGTGTCCGCTTGCAGTTTCTACAGAAGGAGTGCTTCAGAACTGGTCAATCAAAATAAGGTTCAACTCTGAAACTTGAATGCAGCGATCAGTAAGTAGTTTCGCAGAATGCCTCAGTATAGTTTTTATTGGAAGATATTCCTTTTTCCCTTATAGGCCCTTTATCGCTCCAAATTTCCGCTTGCTGTTTCTGCAGAATGATTGTTTCAGAAATGCTGAATCAAAAGAAAGTTTCACGTCTGTTAGTTGAATGCTCAGATAACAAAGAAGTTTCACAGATTGCTTCTGTGTAGTTTTTACTTGCAGATATTCCTTTTTCCATTAAAGGACGCTTAGCGCTCTGAAAGTCCCCTTATAGTTTCTACAGAAAGAGTGTTTCAGTCCTACTCAGTCAAAAGTAAGTTTGAACTCTGTTAGTTGAATGCACAGATCAGAAAACAATTTCACACAATGTTTCTGTGTTGTTTTTTTTTAAGATATTACTTTTTCCACTGTAGGCCCGCAAGCGCTCTGAATGTCTGTTTGCAGTTTCTACAGAAAGTTTGATTCAGAACTCCTCAATCGAAAATAAGGTTCACCTGTGTTAGTTCAATGCACAGATACGAAAGAAGTTTCGGAGAATGGTTCTGTGCACATTTTATGTGAAGATATTCCTTTTTCCACTATAGGACCCATAGCGCTCAGAGTATCCACTTGCAGTTTCTACAGAAAGAGTGTTTCAGAACTGCCCTATCAAAACTAATGTTCAACTCTGTTAGTTGAATGCACAGATCAGAAAGGAGATTCACAGAACGCTTCTGTGTAGTTTTATTTGAAGATAGTCCTTTTTCCACTATAGGACCCTTAGTGCTCCGAATGTCAGCTTACAGTTCATACAGAAAGAGTGTTTCAGAACTCCTCTATCAAAAGTAGGGTTCAACACTGTTAGTTGAAAGCACAGACAAAAAGAAGTTTCACAGAATGCATCTGTTTTTTTTTTTTATTTGAAGATATTCCTTTTTCCACTATAGGCCCCTTAGCTCTCCGAATGTCCGTGTGCAGTTTCTACTGAAAGATTGTTTCAGAAATCCACAATCAAAAGTAAGGTTCAACTCTCTTCTTTGAATATACAGATCAGGAAGAATTTTAACAGAATGCTTCTGTGTAGTTTTTATTTGAAGATATTTCTTTTTCCACTAGAGACCCCTTAGCGCTCCGAATGTCTGGTTGCAGTTTCTACAGCAAGAATGTTTCAGAGCTCCGCATTCAAACATAAGGTTCAACACTGTTAGTTGAATGCACACATCAGAAAGAAGTTTCACAGAATGCCTTCTGTGTAGTTTTTATAGGAAGAAATTTCTTTTTCCACAATAGGCCAATTAGCGCTCCGAATGTCCGCTTGCAGTTTCTACAGAAAGAGAGTTTCAGACCTGCTCTATCAAAAGCAAGGTTCACCTCAGTTAGTTGAATGCACAGATCAGAAATTAGTTTCACAGAATACTTCTGAGTAGTTTTTATTTGAAGATATTCCTTTTTCCTCTCTAGACCCATTAGCGCTCGAATGTCCACTTGCACTTTCTACAGAAAGAGTGTTTCAGAACTCCTCCATCAAAAGGAAGGATCAACTCTGTTAGTTGAATGCACAGATCAGAAAGAAGGTTCACAGAATACTTCTGTGTAGTTTTTATTTGAAGATATTCATTTTTCCAGTATAGGTCCCTTAGCACTCGGAATGTCCACTTCCAGTTTCTACAGAAAGTGTGTTTCAGAAATCTTCAATCAAAAGCAATGTTCAAATCTGTTAGTTGAAAGCACATATCAGAAAGAAGTTTCACTGAATTCTTCTGAGTAGTATTTATTTGAAGATATTTCTTTTTCCACTACTGGTGCCTTAGTGCTCCGAATGTCCAAATGCAGTTTCTACAGAAAGAGTGTTTCAGACCTGCTCAATCAAAAGTAAGCTTCAACTCTCTTCGTTGAATGCACAGATCAGAAAATTGTTTCAGGGACTGCTTCTGTGTAGTTTTTATTTGAAGATATTCCTTTTTCCAGAATAGGTTGTTTAGCGCTCGGAATATCCGCTTGCAGTTTCTACAGAAAGAGTGTTTCAGAACTGCTGCATCAAAAGTAATGTTCCACTCTGTTAGTTGAATGCACAGATCAGAAAGAAGTTTCACAGAATGCTTCTGTGTAGTTTTGATTTGAAGATATTCCATTTTCCACTTTAGGCCCATTAGCCCTCTGGATGTCCGCTTTCAGCTTCTACATAAAGAGTTTTTCAGAAATCCTCAATCAAAAGTAAGGTTCAACTCAGTTAGTTGAATGCAGAGATCAGAAAGATGTTTCACAGAATTCTTCTGTGTAGTTTTATTTGAAGATGTTCCTTTTTCCACTATAGACCCCTTCGCGCTCCAGATGTCCACTTGCAGTTTCTAAAGAAAGAGTGTTTCAGAACTGCTCAATCAAAAGTAAGGTTCAACTCTGTTACTTGAATGCACTGATCAGAAAGTAGTTTCACAGAATGTTTCTTTGTAGTTTATATTTGAAGATATTCCTTTTTCCACTAAAGGCATCTTATCGCTCCGTATGTCTACCTGCAGTTTCTACTGAAAGAGAGTTTCAGAACTGCTCAAAAAAAGTAAGCTTAAACTGTGTTAGTTGAATGCAGACAGCAGAAAGAAGTTTCACAGAATGCTTCTGTGTAGTTTTTATTTGATTATAATCTTTTTCCCAATACAGGCCCCTAAGCGCTCTGAATGTCCGATTGCAGTTTCTACAGAAAGAGTATTTCAGAACTGCTCAATCAAAAGTAAGGTTCAACTCTGTTAGTTGAATGCACAGATCAGAAATGAGTTTCACAGAATGTTTCTGTGTAGGTTTTATTTGAAGATATTCCTTTTTACACTATATTCCCGTTAGTGCTCCGAATGTCTGCTTACAGTTCCTACAGAAAGAGTGTTTCAGAACTGCTCAATCAAAAGTAAGGTTCAACTCTGTTAGTTGAATGCACAGATCAGAAAGAAGTTTCACAGAATGCTTCTGCGTAGTTTTTATTTGAAGATATTCTATTTCCACTATAGGCCCCTTAGCACTCCGAATTTCAGCTTGCAGTTTCTACAGAAAGAGTGTTTCAGAACTGGTCAATCAAAAGTTAGGTTCAGAACTGTCAGTTGAATGTGCAGATCAGAAAGAAATTTCACAGAATGCTTCTGTGTAGTTTTTATTTGGAGATATTCCTTTTTCCACTATAAACCCCATAGCCCTCTGAATGTCCACATGCATTTTCTACAGAAAGAGTGTTTCAGAACTGCTGAATCAAATGTAAGCTTCAGCTCTGTTAGTTGAATAAACATAACAGAAAGAAGTTTAACAGAATGCTTCTGTGTAGTTTTTATTTGAAGATATTCCTTTTTCCACTATAGGCCCTTATCGCTCCGAATGTCCACTTGCAGTTTCTACAGAAAGAGTGTTTCACAACTTCTCACTGAAAAGTATGCTTCAACTCCTTTTGTTGTATACACAGAACAGAACGAAGTTTCACAGAATACTTCTGTGCAGTTTTTAATTGAAGATATTCCTTTTTCCTCTATAGGCCCCTTGGCGCTCCAAATGTCCACTTGCAGTTTCTACAGAAAGAGAGCTTCAGAACTGCTCAATCAAAACTAAGCTACAAATCTGTTAGTTGAATGCACAGAACAGAAATAATTTTCACAGAATGCTTCAATGTGGTTTTTATTTGATGGTATTCCTTTTTCCACTATAGGCCCCTTAGCGCTCCGAATATCTGCTTGCAGTTTCTACAGAAAGAGTGTTTCAGAACTCCTCAATCAAAAGTAAGGTTCAACTCAGTTAGGTGAATTCACAGATCCGAAAGAAGTTTCACAGAATTCTTCTGTGTAGTTTTATTTGAAGATATTCCTTTTTCCACCATAGGCCCCTTAGCAATCCGAATGTAAGCTTGCAGTTTCTACAGAAAGAGTGTTTCAGAACTGCTCAATCAAAAGTTAGGTTCAACTCTGTTAGTTGAATGTACAGATCAGAAAGAAGTTTCACAAATGATTCTGTGTAGTTTTTATTTGAAGATGTTCCTTTTTCCACAATAGGCTCCTTAGCGTTCCGAACGTCCGTTTGCAGTTTCAACAGAAAGAGTGTTTCAGAACTGCTCAATCAAAACTAACTTTCAACTCAGTTAGTTGAATTCACAGTTCAGAAAGTAGTTTCACAGAATGCTTCTGTGTAATTTTTATTTGAGGATATTCCTTTTTCCTCTATAGGCCTCTTAGCGCTCAGAATGTCTGCGTGCAGTTTCTACAGAAAGAGTTTTTAAGAACTGCTCAATCAAAAGTATGGTTCAACTCTGTTAGTTGAATGCACAGATCAGAAAGGAGTTTCACAAATGATTCTGTGTAGTTTTTATTTGAAGATATTCCTTTTTCCACAATAGGCTCCTTAGTGTTCCGAACGTCCGCTTGCAGTTTCAATAGAAAGAGAGTTTCAGAACTGCTCAATCAAAAGTATGGTTCAACTCTGTTAGTTGAATGCACAGATCAGAAAGAAGTTTCACAGAATGCTTCTGTGTAATTTTTATTTGAAGATATTCCTTTTTCCTCTATAGCCCTCTTAACGCTCAGAATGTCTGCGTGCAGTTTCTTCAGAAAGAATGTTTAAGATCTGCTCAATCCAAAGTATGGTTCAACTCTGTTAGTTGAATGCACAGATCAGAAATAAGTTTCACAGAATGCTTCTGTGTACTTTTTATTTGAAGATATTCCTTTTTCCACTATTGTCCCCTTAGGACTCTGAATGTACGCTTGCAGTTCCTACAGAAGGAGTGTTTCAGAACTCCTCAATGAAAGTAAGGTTCAACTCTGTAAGCTGAATGCACAGATCTGAAAGAAGTTTCACAGAATGCTTCTGTGCAGATTTTATTTGAAGATATTACTTTTTCCACCATAGTCCCCTTAGCGATCCCAATGTCCGCTTGCAATTTCTACAGAAAGAGTGTTTCAGAACTGCTCTATCAAAAGTTAGGTTCAACTCTGTTAGTTGAATGCACAGATCAGAAAGAAGTTTCACATAATGCTTCTGTGTAGTTTTTATATGAAGCAAATCCTTTTTCCACAATAGGCCCCTTAGCGCTCCGAATGTCCCCTTGCGGTTTCTCCAGTAAGATTGTGTCAGAACTGCTCAATCAAATGTAAGTTTCAACTCTGTTAGTTGAATCCACAGATCAGAAAGAAGTTTCACAGAAAGCTTCTGTGTAGTTTTTATTTGAAGATATTCCTTTTTCCCCTATAGGCCCCTTAACACTCCGAGTGTCCACCTGCAATTTCTACAGAAAGAGTGCTTCAGAACTCCTCAATCAAAAGTAAGTTTCGAGGGTGGAGCCAAGATGGCCGAATAGGAATAGCTCCCGTCTCCATCTCCCAGCCCCAATGACACAGAAGATGGATGATTTCTGCATTTCTGCTTGAGGTACCTGTTTCATCTCACTAGTGAGTGCCTAACAGTGGGTACAGGACAGTGGGTGAAGCACACTGTGCATGAGCCAAAGCATGGCGAAGACTTGCCTCACTCGGGAAGCACAAGGGGTCAGGGATTTCCCTTTCCTAGTCAAAGAAAGGGGTAACAGAGGGCACCTGGAATATTGGGTCAGTCTCATCCTAATGCTGTGCTTTTCCATAGGGCCTGGAAAACAGCACACTAGGAGATTGTGTCCTGCACCTGGCTCGTAGGGTCCTATGCCCACGGAGTCTCACTGATTGCTAGCACAGCAGTCTGAGATGAAGCTGCAAGGCGGCAGCGAGGCTGGGTGAGGGGCGCCTGCCATTGCCCAGGCTTGCTTTGTTAAACAAAGCAGCCAGGAAGCTCGAACTGGGTGGAGCCCACCACAGCTCAAGGAGGCCTGCGTGCCTCTGTAGGCTCCACCTCTGGGGGCAGGGCACAGACAAACAAAAACTCAGCAAGAACCTCCACAGTCTTAAATGTCCCTCTCTGACTGACAGCTTTGAAGAGAGTAGCCCAGCACGCAGCTGGAGATCTGAGAATAGACAGACTGCCTCCTAAAGTGGGTCTCTCACCCCTGAGCAGCCTAACTGGGAGGCATCCCCCCAGTAGGGACAGACTGACACCTCACTCAGCCAGGTACGCCTCTGAGACAAAACTTTCAGAGGAACTATCAAGACAGCTGAATTTGTGGTCTCACGAAAATCCGCTGTTCTGCAGCCACCGCTGCTGACACCCAGCCAAACAGGGTCTGGAGTGGACCTCTAGTAACCTCCAACAGGCCTGCAGCCGAGGGTCCTGTCTGGTAGAAGGAAAACTAACAAACAGAAAGGACATACACACCAAAACCCATCTGTACATCACCATCATCAAAGACAAAAAGTAGATAAAACCACAAAGATGGGGAAAATACAGAACACAAAAACTGGAAACTCTAAAAAACAGAGCACCTCTCCTCTTCCAAAGGAATGCAGTTCCTCACCAGCAACGGAACAAAGCTGGATGGAGGATGACTTTGATGAGTTGAGAGAAGAAGGCTTCAGATGATCAAACTACTCTGAGCTACGGGAGGAAATTCAAAACAATAGCAAAGAAGTTAAAAACTTTGAAAAAAAATTAGAAGAATGGATAACTAGAATAACCAATGGAGAGAAGGGCTTAAAGGAGCTGATGGAGCTGAAAGCCAAGTTTCGAGAACTACGCGAAGATTGCAGAAGCCTCAGTAGCAGATGCGATCAACTGGAAGAAAGGGTATCGCTGATGGAAGATGAAATGTATCAAATGAAGAGAGAAGGGAAGTTTAGAGAAAAAAGAATAAAAAGAAATGAACAAAGCCTCCAAGAAATTTGTGACTATGTGAAAAGAGCAAACCTACGTCTGATTGGTGTACCTGAAAATGATGGGGAGAATGGAACCAAGTTGGAAAACACTCTGCAAGATATTATCCAGGAGAACTTCCCCAATCTACCAAAGCAGGCCAGCATTCAGATTCCAGAAATACAGAGAACTCCACAAAGATACTCCTCTAGAAGGGCAACTCCAAGACACATAATTGTCAGATTCACCAAAGTTGAAATGAAGGAAAAAATGTTAAGGGCAGCCAGAGAGAAAGGTCGGGTTACCCACAAAGGGAAGCCCATCAGACTAACAGCTGATCTCTCAGCAGAAACTCTACAAGCCAGAAGAGAGTGGGGGCCGATATTCAACATTCTTAAAGAAAAGAATTTTCAACCCAGAATTTCCTATCCCGCCAAAGTGAGCTTCATAAGTGAAGGAGAAATAAAATACTTTACAGACAAGCAAACGCTGAGTGATTTTGTAACCACCAGACCTGCCCTAAAAGAGCTCCTGAAGGAAGCACTAAACATGGAAAGGAACAACTGGTACCAGCCACTGCAAAAACATGCCAAATTGAAAAGACCATCGAGGCTAGGAAGAAACTATAGCAACTAACGAGCAAAATAACCAACTAACATCATAATGACAGGATCAGATTCACACATAAAAATATTAACGTTTAATGTAAATGGGCTAAATGCTCCAATCAAAAGACACAGACTGGCAAACTGGATAAGGAGTCAGGACCCATCAGTGTGCTGTATTCAGGAAACCCATCTCACGTGCAGAGACACACATAGACTCAAAATAAAGGGATGGAGGAAGATCTATCAAGCAACTGGAAAACAAAAAAGGCAGGGGTTGCAATCCTAGTCTCTGATAAAATAGACTTTAAACCAACAAAGATCAAAAGAGACAACGAAAGCCATTACATAATGGTAAAAGGATCAATTCAACAAGAAGAGCTAACTATCCTAAATATATATGCACCCAACACAGGAGCACCCAGATTCATAAAGCAAGTCCTGAGTGACCTACAAAGGGACTTAAACTCCCACACAATAATAATGGGAGATTTTAACACCCCACTGTCAACATTAGACAGATCCACGAGACAGAAAGTTAACAAGGATATCCAGGAATTCAACTCAGCTCTACATAAAGTGGACCTAATAGACATCTACAGAACTCTCCACCCCAAGTCAACAGAATATACATTTTTTTCAGCACCACACCACACCTATTCCAAAATTGACCACATAGTTGGAAGTAAAGCTCTCCTCAGCAAAGGTAAAAGAACAGAAATTATAACAAACTGTCTCTCAGACCACAGTGCAATCAAACTAGAACTCAGGATTAAGAAACTCACTCAAAACCGCTCTACTACATGGAAACTGAACAACCTGCTCCTGAATGACTATTGGGTACATAATGAAATGAAGGCAGAAATAAAGATGTTCTTTGAAACCAATGAGAACAAAGACACAACATACCAGAATCTCTGGGACACGTTCAAAGCAGTGTGTAGAGGGAATTTATAGCACTAAATGCCCAGAAGAGAAAGCAGGAAAGATCCAAAATTGACACCCTAACATCACAATTAAAAGAACTAGAAAAGCAAGAGCAAACACATTCAAAAGCTAGCAGAAGGCTAGAAATAACTAAAATCAGAGCAGAACTGAAGGAAATAGAGACACAAAAAACCCTTCAAAAAATTAATGAATCCAGGAGCTGGTTTTTTGAAAAGATCAACAAAATTGATTGACCACTAGCAAGACTAATAAAGAAGAAAAGAGAGAAGAATCAAATAGATGCAATAAAAAATGAAAAAGGGGTTATCACCACCGATCCCACAGAAATACAATGTACCATCAGAGAGTACTACAAACACCTCTATGCAAATAAACTAGAAAATCTAGAAGAAATGGTTAAATTCCTCGACAAATACACCCTCCCTAGACTAAACCAGGAAGAAGTTGAATCTCTGAATAGACCATAACAGGTTCTGAAATTGTGGCAACAATCAATAGCTTACCAACCAAAAAGAGTCCAGGACTTCATGGATTCACAGCTGAATTCTACCAGAGGTACAAGGAGGAACTGGTACCATTCCTTCTGAAACTATTCCAATTGATAGAAAAAGAGGGAATCCTCCCTAACACATTTTACGAAGCCAGCATCGTCCTGATACCAAAGCCTGGCAGAGACATAACCAAAAAGGAGAATTTCAGACCAATATACTTGATGAACATTGATGCAAATATCCTCAATAAAATACTGGCAAACCGAATCCAGCAGCACATCAAAAAGCTTATCCACCATGATCAAGTGGGCTTCATCCCTGGGCTGCAAGGCTGGTTCAACATATGCAAATCAATAAGTGTCATCCAGCATATAAACAGAACCAAAGACAAAAACCACATGATTATCTCAATAGATGCAGAAAAGGCCTTTGATAAAATTCAACAACCCTTCATGCTGAAAACTCTCAATAAATTAGGTATTGATGGGATGTATCTCAAAATAAAAAGAACTATCTACGACAAACCCACAGCCAATATCATACTGAATGGGCAAAAACTGGAAGCATTCCCTCTGAAAACTGGCACAAGACAGGGATGCCCTCTCTCCACCGCTCCTATTCAACATAGTGCTGGAAGTTCTGGCCAGAGCAATCAGGCAGGAGAAGGAAATAAAAAGTATTCAATTAGGAAAAGAGGAAGTCAAATTGTCCCTGTTTGCAGATGACATGATTGTATATCTAGAAAATCCCATTGTCTCAGCCCAAAACCTCCTTAAGCTGATTAGCAACTTCAGCAAAGTCTCAGGATACAAAATTAATGTACAAAAATCACAAGCATTCTTGTACACCAATAACAGACAAACAGAGAGCCAAATCATGAGTGAACTCCCATTCACAATTGCTTCAAAGAGAATAAAATACCTAGGAATCCAACTTACAAGGGATGTGAAGGACCTCTTCAAGGAGAACTACAAACCACTGCTCAATGAAATAAAAGAGGATACAAACAAATGGAAGAACATTCCATGCTCATGGGTTGGAAGAATCAATATCGTGACAATGGCCATACTGCCCAAGGTAATTTATAGATTCAATGCCATCCCCATCAAGCTACCAATGACTTTCTTCACAGAATTGGAAAAAACTACTTTAAAGTTCATATGGAACCAAAAAGGAGCCCACATTGCCAAGTCAATCCTAAGCCAAAAGAACAAAGCTGGTGGCATCACGCTACCTGACTTTAAACTATACTACAAGGCTACAGTAACCAAAACAGCATGGTACTGGAACCACAACAGAGACATAGATCAATGGAACAGAACAGAGCCCTCAGAAATGATGCCGCATAGCTACAACTATCTGATCTTTGACAAACCTGACAAAAACAAGAAATGGGGAAAGGATTCCCTATTTAGTAAATGGTGCTGGGAAAACTGGCTAGCCATATATAGAAAGCTGAAACTGGATCCCTTCCTTACACCTTATACAAAAATTAATTCAAGATGGATTAAAGACTTACATGTTAGACCTAAAACCATTAAAATCTTACAAGAAAAACTAGGCAATACCATTCAGGACATAGGCGTGGGCAAGGACTTCATGTCTAAAACACCAAAAGCAATGGCAACAAAAGGCAAAATTGACAAATGGGATCTCATTAAACTAAAGAGCTTCTGCACAGCAAAAGAAACTATCATCAGAGTGAACAGGCAACCTACAGAATGGGAGAAAATTTTTGCAACCTACTCATCTGACAAAGGGCTAATATCCAGAATTTACAATGAACTCAAACAAATTTACAAGAAAAAACAACCCCATCAAAAAGTGGGCAAAGACATGAACAGACACTTCTCAAAAGAAGACATTTATGCAGCCAAGAAACACATGAAGAAATGCTAATCATCACTGGCCATCAGAGTAATGCAAATCAAAACCACAGTGAGATACCATCTCACACCAGTTAGAACGGCCATCATTAAAAAATCAGGAAACAAGAGGTGCTGGAGAGGATGTGGAGAAATAGGAACACTTTTACACTGTTGGTGGGACTGTAAACTAGTTCAACCATTGTGGAAACTTACTTTTGATTGAGGATTTATGAAACATTCTTTTTGTAGAAACTGCAAGCCGACACTCGGAGCGCTAAGTGGCCTATATTGGAAAAATGAATATCGTCAAATAAATAGTACACAGAAGCATTCTTCAAAACTTCTTTCTGCTGGGTGCATTCAACTAGCAGAGTTCCACCTTACTTTTGATTGAGGATTTCTGAAAAACTCTTTCTGTAGAAACTGCAAGTGGACATTCGCAGCGCTAAGGGGCCTATAGTGGAAAAAGGAGTATCCTCAAATAAAAACAACACAGAAGCATTCTGCAAAACTTCTTTCTGATCTCTGCATTCAACTAGCAGATTTGAACCTTACTTTTGATTGAGGATTTCTGAAACTCTCTTTCTGTAGAAACTGCAAGTGGACATTCTGAGCACTAATGGGAATATAGTGGAAAAAAGAATAACTTCTAATAAAAACTACACAGAAGCATTCTGTGAAACTTCTTTCTGATCTGTGCATTCAACTAACAGAGTTGAAAATTACCTTTGATTGAGGAGTTCTGTAACACTCTTTCTGTAGAAACTGCAAGTTGGAATTCGGAGCGCTAATGGGCCTATAGTGGAAAAAGGAATATCTTCAAATGAAAACTACACAGAAGCATTCTGTGAAACTTTTTTCTTATCTGTGCATTCAACTTGCAGAGTTGAACCTTACTTTTGATTGTGCAGTTCTAAAACACTCTTTCTGTAGAAACAGCAAGCGGACATTCGGAGCGCTAAGGGGGCTATAGTGGAAAAAGGAATATTTTCAAATAAAAACTACACAGAAGCACTCTGCAAATCTTCTTTCTGATCTGTGCATTCAACTAGCAGAGTTGAACCTTACTTTTAGTTGAGCAGTTCTGAAACAGTCTTTCTGTAGAAACTGCAAGCGGACATTCGGAGCGCTAAAGGGCCAATAGTGGAAAAAGAAATATCATCAAATAAAAACTACACAGAAGCATTCTGCGAGACTTCTTTCTGATCTGTGCATTCGACTACCAGAGTTGAACCTTACTTTTGCTTGAGGAGTTTTGAAAAACTCTTTCTGAAGAAACTACAAACGGTAATTCGGAGCGCTAATGGGCCTATAGTGGAAAAAGGAATATCTTCAAATGAAAACTACACAGAAGCATTCTGTGAAACTTCTTTCTGATCTGTGCATTCAACTTGAAGAGTTGAACCTTACTTTTGATTGTGCAGTTCTAAAACACTCTTTCTGTAGAAACTGCAAGCGGACATTTGGAGCGCTAAGGGCCTATAGTGGGAAAAAGGAATATTTTCAAATAAAAACTACACAGAAGCACTCTGCGAATCTTGTTTATGATCTGTGCATTCAACTAGCAGAGTTGAACCTTACTTTTGGTTGAGCAGTTCTGAAACCAGTCTTTCTGTAGAAACTGCAAGCGGACATTCGGAGCGCTAAGGGGCCTATAGTGGAAAAAGAAATATCATCAAATAAAAACTACACAGAAGCATTCTGCGAGACTTCTTTCTGATCTGTGCATTCAACTACCAGAGTTGAACCTTACTTTTGATTGAGGAGTTTTCAAAAACTCTTTCTGAAGTAACTGCAAACGGTAATTTGGAGCGCTACTGGGCCTATAGTAGAAAAAGGAATATCTTCAAATAAAAACTACACAGAAACATTCTGCGAAACTCCTTTCTAATCTGTGCATACAACTAGCAGAGATAAACTTTTATTTTTGATTGAGCAGTTCTGAAACTCTCTTTCTGTAGAAACTGCAAGTGGACATTCGCAGCGCTAAATGTCCTATAGAGGAAAAAGGAATATCTTCAAATAAAAACTACACAGAAGCATTCTGCGAGTCTTCTTTCTGATCTGTGCATTCAACTACCAGGGTTGAACATTACTTTTGATTGAGGAGTTCTGAAACACTCTTTCTGTAGAGACTGCAAGCAGACCTTCGGAGGCTACGGGGCCTCTAGTGGAAAAAAGGAATATCTTCAAATAAAAACTACACAGAAGCATTCTGCCGCAACGTTTCCTGATCTGAGCATTCTACTAGCAAAGTTGAACCTTATGTTTGATTGAGCAGTTCTTAAACACTCTTGCTGTAGTAATTGCAATCGGACATTCGGAGTGCTAAGGGGCCTATAGTGGAAAAAGGAATATCTTCACATGAAAACTAGAGAAGCATTCTGGGAAACTTCTTTCTGATCTGTGCGTTCAACCAACAGAGTTGAACCTTACTTTTCATTGAGAAGTTCCGAAACTCTCTTTCTGTAGAAAGCGCAAGCGGACATCCGGAGCGCTAAGGGGCCTATAGTAGAAAAAGGAATAACTTCAAATAAAAAGTACACAGAAGCATTCTGCGATACATCTTTCTGATCGGTGCATTCAAAAGCAGAGTTGAATCTTACTTTTCATGGAGAAGTTCTGAAACTCTCTTTCTGTAGAAACGGCAAGTGCTCATTCAGATCGCTAAGAAGCCTACAGTGGAAAAAGTAATATTTTCAAATAAAAACTACACAAAAGCCTTCTGCGAAACTTCTTTCTGATCTGTGCATTCAACTAGCAGAGTTGAACCTTACTTTTGTTTGAGGAGTTTTGAAACACTCTTTCTGTGGAAAGTGCAAATGGACATTCGGAGCCCTAAGGGGCCTATAGTGGAAAAAGGAATAACTTCAAATAAAAACTACACAGAATCATTCTGTGAAACTACTTTCTGATCTGTGCATTCAACTAGCAGACTTGAACCGTATTTTTGATTGAGCAGTTTTGAAACACTCTTTCTGTAGAAACTGCAAGCGGACATTCGGAGCGCAAATCGGCCTATAGTGGAAAAAGGAATATCTTAAAATGAAAACTACACAGAAGCATTCTGCCAAAACTTCTTTCTGATCTGTGCATTAAACTAACAGAGTTGAACCTTACTTTTGATTG
>NW_022097800.1:0-33154 GCF_006542625.1 Nomascus leucogenys
GGGGACATTTGTAGGAAACATTCACAACACATTTATTATTCTCTGCTGCCTGGGGCCATAGACAGCAGATGAGGCAAACAACAGACTAACCAAACAGAGCGGGGGGGGGGAAAGGCCAGGGAATAAAATGCTCTGGGCGATGAGGGCTTGGACCGCAGACAGAGCAGTGCAGGAGTTCAGGAGAGGCCTGCAGTGCCCGAAGCTAAGCGCTCACGTCTGGCCGCCTTCAGGCTCCACACACAGAGTAAGCAAAAGCTAAGGCAGAGTTGAAAACGTGCTTAACCGTGGAAGGGCTGACCCCACATGCACACAGACCCTTCTACAAACTCTGGGAGGGTTTTATGGGTGTTTTTGATTCCAGATGTTTAAGGAAATCTCTGAACTATCACTGACCACTGGGCTAAAAGAACAGGAAGAAACGGCCACACGTGACAAAAAATACAGACTTTACAACCAGAAAAGTCATTAAACAAATAACTAGTGCAACAAACAGCAAGAACAAACCCGGGGGAGGCGTTGGGATCATATTTCCAGAGTTGCTACATTATATATTTCTAAACACCCAGTTTAAAACAAAACCAAAACAAGGTCCGGGGGCGGTGGCTCACGCCTGTAATCCCAGCACTTTGGGAGGCCGAGGGGGCAGATCACGAGTCAAGAGATCGAGACCATCCTGGCTAACATGGTGAAACCCCGTCTGTACCAAAAATACAAAAATAGCTGGGTGTGGTGGCAGGTGCCTGTAATCCCAGCTACCCGGAGGCTGAGACAGGAGATTTGCTTGAACCCGGGAGGCAGAGGTTGCAGTGAGCTGAGATCGCACCTCTGAACTCCAGCCTGGGTGACAGAGCAAGACTCCAACTCAAAAAAAAAAACAAAGAAAATAGGTCAATTAACAACAAAAAAAAAAAAGACAGAAAGAAAGAAAATAGGTCAATTAAGATTATCTGGCCGGGGCGCGGTGGCTCAGCCTGTAATCCCAGCACTTTGGGAGGCGAGGAGGTGGATCACCTGAGTCAGGAGTTCGAGACCAGCCTAGCCAACTTGGTGAAACCCCGTCTCTACTTAAAATACAAAAAAGTACTGGGCTGGTGGTATGCACTTGTAATCCAGCTACTCGGGAGGCTGAGGCAGGGAGAATCTCTTGAACCCGGAGGCAGAGGTTGCAGTGAGCCAAGATCACACCACTGCACACTGCACTCCAGTCTGGGTGACAGAGCAAGATTCTGTCTCAAAAAATAAAATTAATGAAAATACAAAAATTAGCCGGGCATGTGGCGCACACCTGTAATCCCAGCTACTGGGGAGGCTGAAGTAGGAGAAGCACTTGAACCCAGGAGGTGGAGGTTGCAGTGAGCCGAGGTTGCACCACTGCACTCCAGCCTGGGGCCCAGACTCTGTCTCAAAAAAAAAAGAAAAAAAAAGATTATTTAGCCTGAACGGGCTTGGTGGCTCACACCTCTAATCCCAGCACTTTGGGAGGCTGAGGCGAGAGGATTGCTTGAGCCCAGGCATTCGAGACCAGCCTCGGCATATGGTGAGACCCTATTTCTACAAAAAAAATTTAAAAACAAGCCGGATGTGGTGGTGTATGCCTGAAGTCCCAGCTACTTGGAAGGCAGAGGTGGGAGGATGGTTTGAGCCCAGGAGTTCAAGTCCTGGGCAAGAGGGCAAGACCCCCATCTCTAAAGAAAAAAAAAAATTAAAAGCAAAACAAACAAAAAGAGAGTAATGAGGAACTGAAAAAAGAAGATATAACCTAAGCAAACCTAAACAAAATGACAGAGGTCCTTCCTTATCAGTAATTACATTGAATATAAATAAACACTCCAATTAAAAGTCAAAGTTTCATTAAATGCCTTGATTCAATAAAAAGATTAATATATAATGAAAAAACACACACAAAAAATAAAAAGTCAGAGATCTGGCTGGGTGTGGTGGCACACACCTGTAATCCCAGCACTTTAGGAGACCAAAGTGGGCGGATCGCTTGAGCTCAGGAGTTCAAGACCAGCCTGGGCAACATGGCAAAACCCTGTTTCTACCAAAAAAACAAAAAATAAACAGTAGCTGGATGTGGTGGCACCTGCCTGTCTCCTAGCTACTCGGGACGCTCAGGTGGGAACACGGCTTGAGCCTGGGAGTCCGAGGCTGCAGTGAGCTCAGATCACTGCACTCCAGCCCGGGTGACAGAGTGAGCCTCTGTCTCAAAGAAAATCAGAGATTGGACAATACATTAAAGAACACGGCCCAATTTTATGCCAGGTATAAGACACTTACTTTAGAGTCAGGGACATAAACAGCTTGAAAGTTCAAGAATGGAAAAAAAAATATTCCATGCAAACAGTAACAAAAGAGAACCAGAATAGCTATATTAATATCAGACAAAATAGACATCGAGACAAAAATTGTTGAGACAAAACTCATATATCTCATTCTATGATGATGAAATGGTCAATCTTTCAAAAATATGTAACAAAGGTAAATGTACTAAACAACAGAACCCCAAAATACTTAAAGCAAAAACTGACAGAATGTTACAACATGGATGAACTTCAAAAACACACAAGAATGCACTAACTTATACAACAGTTAGCTGGGCGTGGTGGCGCACGCCTGTAGTCTCAGCTACTCAGGAGGCTGAGGCAGGAGAACGGCGTGAACCCGGGAGGCGGAGGTTGCAGTGAGCGAAGATCGCACTCCAGCCTGGGCGACAGAGCGAGACTCCGTCTCAAAAAAAAAAAAAAAAGAAAAAGAAAAAGAGAAGGCAGACACAGAAGACCGCATAGTGTATGATTCCATTTATATGAAACATTAAGAACAGACAAATCCGCAGACAGAAAATAGGACACTGGTGGTTGCCTGGGGCTGGGGGAGGAGCGACAGCTGACAGATACAAGGGTTCTATTTTTTTTTTTTTTTTTGAGACGGAGTCTCCTCTGTCGCCCAGGCTGGAGTGCAGTGGCGCGATCTCGGCTCACCTGTAAGCTCCACCTCCCGGGTTCACGCCATTCTCCTGCCTCAGCCTCCCGAGTAGCTGGGACTACAGGCGCCGCCACCACGCCCGGCTAATTTTTTGTATTTTTTAGTAGAGACGGGGTTTCACCGTGTTAGCCAGGATGGTCTCGATCTCCTGACCTCGTGATCTGCCCACCTCGGCCTCCCAAAGTGCTGGGATTACAGGCGTGAGCCACCGCGCCCGGCCACAAGGGTTCTTTTTCTTTTCTTTTCTTTTCTCTTTCTTTTTTTTTTGGAGACAGGGTCTCACTGTGTCGCCCAGGCTGGAATACAGTGGCACCATCTTGGCTCACTGCAACCTCTGCCTCCCGAGTTCAGGGATCCTCCTGCCTCAGCCTCCACAGTAGCTGGGAATGCAGGTGTACCCCATCGTGGCTGCTGGGAGTGAAGGTGCACCATCATCGTGGCTGCTAACATTTTGATTTGTTGTAGAGACGGGGTTTTGCCATGTTCCCCAGGTTCAGGGTTTCTTTTTCATGTGATGAAAATATTCTGGAACTAGGTCAAGGAGATGGCTGCACAACATTGTGAATGTACTAAAAATGAACTGGACACATTAAAATGGAAAAAATTGTGACTTTTATCTTACACAAATTTATTTCAATTTTTTAAAAAGGTCAACAATTAGGTGAAAAGTTTAAGGACTTATCAGTAGAGATGGTAAGACGATAGTGCAGAAGGCCGGGCACTGTGGCTCACGCCTGTAATCCCAGCACTTTGTGAGGCCGAGGTGGGTGGATCACCTGAGGTCAGGAGTTCGGGACCGGCCTGGCCAACATGGCGAAACCCCGTCTCTACTAACAATACAAAAATTAGCCGAGTGCGGTGGCAGGTGCCTGTAATCCCAGCTACTTGGGGAGCTGAGGCAGGAGGATTCTTGAACCTGGGAGGCAGAGGTTGCAGTGAGCCAAGATCATGCCACTGCACTCCAGCCTGGGCAACAGAGCGAGACTCTGTCTCAAAAAAAAAAAAAAAAAAAAAAAAAGATAGTGCAGAAGAAGGCAGGGTGTGAAATTTAGGGGAGACGGAGACAGGGCATGCTCCCCTCGGCCTCCCAGTGTCTGCGGGGCCCACGGAACCCTGAGGTCTGGCTCCTGCCTGGCCAGCTGCCTGCTGGCTCTTCATGATTTGGCTCCTGGGCCTTCTTCAGCTCCCATTCCCCCAAGAGTGAAGGCTGCTAGTCCACACCCACCTGGCCTCGGTGACGTCCGCAGGGTTTCCCCTGCACACTTTCTCCAGCTGCACATAGACCGAGCAGTTGATCCGGCTCCAGTCGGGGTCGCACACGGCTAGGAAGTTGGGCCTCAGACGCCCGATCATGTACTTGGCCAGGTCTGTCAGAGACTGGCTCACGGCCGCCCCGAACAGGAAGGTCCCCAGCACCTTGTATACGGCAGCCACGTAGTTGTTGAAGTCAGAGCGAGAATAGAGCCGGTCTGTGTACACCAGGTAGGCTTCCCCGGCAGAGACCTGCAAGTGGGGCAGCCGCAGGAACCAGTGGGGGTCTCGGTCAGCCCAGGGGCCTCACTCCTCCCCACGGGCCTCCCCAAGGCTGCTGGAGAGCTGGGGACTCTAAAGGGGGCCCTATTACCCACAGGTACCACTCAGGGCAAGGCTGTGTCCCCCAGCCCCACGCAGACCTCCAGGGCAGGGCTGTGCCCCACCCCATCCCCTCCCCAGTCCCTCTGAGCCCCTCCTGCCTTACGAGGACGATGGTGGCCGTGATGGTGACTCCAGCCATGAGCCCGTGGGTGATGGTGTCTGGACGGTAGGGGTACCGGATGGAGTCATCCCCGCAGTAAAATCCTCGCTTATACGGGGCGTTCACCAGCGTCAGGATAGCGAAGGGCAGGGAGGCTGGTGGGGAAGGACAGCCTGGGAGCTGTGAGGTTCTCTCACCAGCTGGGCCTTGGGGCCCCACACACCTGCCTTGGCCTGGAGGCCTCCCCCCTCTACTCCCACCAGACAGCAAGGAAGAGCTTTTTTCACAGCCCAAGTAACACTCCCTTTCCCATCCCCCTCAGACACACACAAACTCCCAGGCCCTCTGCCCCTCACACCCTTGCAGCCTCCTTTCTGCTCCTTGAACAAACTCAGCAAACACCCACTTTTGCACAGCCACTTCTCTCTGCCCAAAATATCTTTTTTTTTTTTTTAATTTTTAAAAGTAGAGACAGGGGTCTCATGTTGACCAGGCTGGTCACAAACTCCTGGGCTGAAGCGAGATCCTCCAGCATCAGCCTCCCCAAGTGCTGAGATTACCGGTGTGAGCCAACGCGCCAGGCCCCAAAGTATCTCTAACTTATGTGCTGGGCCCTAAAGTAGCTCTGAGTAATTTCTACTCTCATCTCCCCATCCTGACTGTCCATGCCAGCGTCCCTCTCACAGAAGGAAGGTCTGTTCTGTTTCCCACTTCCACATGCAAATCCCATGTGGAATTAGGCAGTCACGTGTGGGACACTGGAACTAATTTCCCCCATCCACCCACCGGCACCAGGAGGGGCCTACCGTGTTCAGGGCAGAGTCCTTGGAGCCTGCTCAGGGCCTGGCCAGGGCAGATGTTTAATAAACATCTGTTAAAATAAGGCAGGACTTATTTTAACCTAAGAGCTGGCCAGAGAAGTCAGGAAGAAACCAAGGAAGGGCACAGCTGAGACGCCTTCGTTCACACACTTGCCCCTTCAGCGACCCTCATGCCAGGCCACGCGCCAGCCACGTGGTAACCAGGACAGACCCAGCGCTGGCCTCAGGGATCAAAGACACATTCAGGAGCCACTTATGGAAGGTGTTGCCATGGCACTGGGGCTCCTGGGGCCCTGCTGAGCTGAGGGTGGCCAGGGAAGCAGGAGTCATCTACGGAGGACAGGGGCAGAGGGCAGGTGCACAACAAAAGCCCGGGTCGGCTAGCCCAGAGACAAACCAAGGCAGGGCGTCCTTTGGCCCAGCAGGGCAGGTACAAAAGGGTGTGGCTTTTCTAAGTTCTGAATGTCAGCGGAGGGGCAGGGAGCCCCACACTCCTCCAGACATGCCAACTTCAAGGGCCCTAGGACACCGGACACCTCCCATGCTGGCTAAGTCTGGGGAAATAATCCAGTGAAGAAAACAGAGGTCTGCCTCACAGAGCAAGGAAGGTGGAGGGAATGCAGAATAGAATGGGCAGGCCCGGCGCGGTGGCTCACGCCTGTAATCCCAGCACTTTGGGAGGCCAAGGCGGGCGGATCACGAGGTCAAGAGATTGAGACCCTTCTGGCCAACATGGTGAAACACCGTCTCTACTAAAAATACAAAAATTATCTGGGTGTGGTGGCGTCCCAGCTCCTCGGGAGGCTGAGGCAGGAGAATCGTTTGAACTCAGGAGGCAGAGGTTGCAGTGAGCCGAGATCGCACCACTGCACTCCAGCCTGGCCACAGGGCGAGACTCTGTCTCAAGAAAAAAAAAAAAAAAAAAAACAGGCAGCGCCAGGGCCTGGAGGCAGGGCAGGACTGCGGAGAGGGTGGGATGTAAGCACCTGCCTTCTGCTCCCACACAGGAGGGGTTGGAGACGCTGTGAGTGAGGGGAGAGGCCTGGGAGGAGGCAAAAGTCAGGGCAGGGAGTCCAGCCCTACCCACAGCTCTCCGCCCGCAGAGGCTCACACAGGTTGGCCTCCGTGTCCCACCTCCCTGCCCCAGCAACTCCAACTAGAGACTCAGGCACCCCCATGACGACTGGCGCCGGGCTTCCCTCGGCCCGGAAAGCTCTCCCTGGTGTCCCCAAAACAGACACCTTCTCTTCTTTTAGCCCCCGGGAGCCTTCCCGCCCTCACACTGCCCTCAAGCCAGCATCTGGAACCTCAGGGTTGACTGAACTGTGATGTGCTCAAGCTTCCAGCATGCAGGTGCACTCGGCCTGGCCGCCACCCCCGGCACACAGCAGCCACAGCCAACCCCATCTCGGCTGCACCTCCCACTGCTGTGTGACCTCCGGCAGGTGACTCAGTGCCTGGCATACAGAAAGTGCCACCTAAATGTTTAAATAAATAACACCATAGGTGCTCAGGAAATGGTACCCAGGGCTGGCAGACACCCGCGGGGACTTCTTGCTGTCACCTGGCCCACCCTAAAAAAGGGTCTCCTTCGCGAGGTAAGAGGACTTGGCCTCTGCTGTGAGATGGCAGAGAAGCAGGAAACACGCTGGGGAGGAGGGCACCCCCCAGAGATAGAACTCCGGGGCCATTGTCTGTTCAGCCACAGAGCAAACACTCGGCCTTTGTTCCTGGCACCCTGCGGGAGGGAGCCTCGGGATGCCCCTTCCCCCAGTCTGGCCCGCAAACCCGCCGGACAGGTTTGGTTCTCCTGGCCTCCCGGCCCCTCGCCACCCCGTTCACCCGAAGCCTGGGACCCAGCCTTTATCTCCAGTGTCTCCCCCGCCCGAGCCAGGAGGGCGGCTGTACCTGCCCGCACGTGCAGGGGTTCGAATCCCGCCGACACACTGGGTGCCAGGACCGAGGGTCAGCCCTCTCCGCGCGCACCGGGAGCGCCCACCCCAGGGGCGGAGGCGCGGACGTCGTGCCGGGGTAACCGCGGCCGCGCCCACCTCCCGGGCCCGCCCGGGCCGCCGCCCGCGTGAATCACCTCCCAGGACAGGCGGGGCGGGAGGGGAGGCGCGCCCGCGGCTCCTCCGTGGCGACTTCCTGCTGCTGGCGGGGGGATGCTGGCCCCGGCTCCCCCGGCCTTTCGCGACCCCCACCCCCTGGGCCTGGGACGCCGGGACCCCAGGGCCTGGGAGGGCGCGCGCAGTGGGGGGCGCGGAGGGAGGTCTGGTCCTCACGCGAGGTCCCCACCTCCGGGTCCTCGGAGGGACGCGGGCGTGCAGCCTCCCCGTTCCCCTGCAAACTTGCGCGGAGCCGGGGGCGTGTCCCGTCCCGGGAGGGTCCCCCCCACACCCGGGTCCCCGCGGCTCTTACCGACCAGTAAGCACAGCACGTCGAGCAGCACGAAGACCCACCTCCGCTGCATGGTCCCCGGGACCCCCGACGCCGGTCCCAGCGCGTCCCGTCGCGTCCTGGCCCGGCCGCGGGGTCACGTGGGCGCGGAGCCCGCCCCGCGCGGAGGGGAGGGGGGGAGGGGAGGGGAGGGGAGGGAGGCAGGGGAGGGGAGAGCAGGGGGGGAGGGGAGGGGAGGGAGGGGAGGGGAGGGGAGGGGAGGGGAGGGGAGGGGAGGGGAGGGAGGGCAGGGCAGGGCAGGCAGGGAGCGGCGGGCGGGCGCGGCAGCCCCGGGACCGCGTGGACTCTGCCCTCAGCCGCCCGCGGCGCCGAAAGGAGCGGGTGGGGCGAGCGTGCGGGCGCCACGGGGACCTCGTCCGCCTGGAGTCCCGGCCCTGACCCGGGGTGTGCGGGTCTCCGAGCGGCGTGAGGTCGTCAGAGGCTGGAGGGTCCCCGCGGGTCGGGCCGGCGGACCCCGGGCGGGGACATGGAGAAGGAAGACGAGCGAGCGGGGGGACCGACAGGCCGCGGGGAGGATGGGCTCCGGCCCCGCAGGACGGTTCCCCCACTTTCCTCCTGAGGAAGCGGCAGCCGCGCTGTGCACCTTGAACCCTCGGAAAGCAGGAAGCACCTTGAAGTTGAAGGGCGACGTGGCTTAATTTCAAAGGAGTTTCTTTTCTCCTAATACTCAAAATCCTGGCGCGTCCTTCGATCCCTGGCACGTTAGAAGCTCGAGTTCCTCGGCACCCACCTCGCGACGGTGTACGCTGTCCCAGGCCCACCCGTGCCCAGGCACCGTTCCTATCGCGCACTTGCTAACCCATTTCACAGAAGAGCACGGGGGCGCCAGGAGCGGGGAACCCCATGACATGGCGCCGGGGTCTGTGCCCCGACCAGGTCCTGGGGAGCCCTGAGCTGAGGGTGCCTGGGGATTGAGGGCACCTGAGCCAGGGAAACCGAGGCCCAAGGGACCCACACTGGGTCCTTTCGGCTGGGACCATCCGGGAGGCCTCAGGAGTGTGAGACCCACGTTTCCGGAGTCCAGCCTTGACCTCTGCCACTCACGGTCACTTAAATGGGAAGTGGCAGGGCTGGGATCAGAAACAAGGCTGCTGGGCCCCAGGTCCGCTGCCACCCTGAACCTCCTCTAAAACCTGTTCAGCACCCCATAAGCCCCTGCCCAGCAACACCAACACAGGGTGCGTCTCAGCAACTGGCCTTCAACTGGGAGCTCCTCGACCCCGCTTCCTGGACAGCCAGACACCTGCACGTGGGGCAGGGGGCGGCATGAGGGAATTCCAAGGGCAAGGGGCTCTTGGGAGACAGCAAAGGCACCAGTGTGGTGCCGGGTGGGAAGACGGCGCAAGCTGACCTGTGCCCTCCAAGGACAGGGTTGAGGTGCAGGAGGTTTCAGGCTCCCCTGCTGCACTCACGGTGGGGTGGGGGGCTCTAGCTCCCGTCGGAGTTAGGATTGTGAGGGTTCCGGGGCCTGGCATAAATGCTACATAAACCTGGGCTTCAGCATCACTACTGCGCTTTCCCCCACACTTCAACCTGTCTGCAAATGAGTGACCACTGCTGTCAGTGCAGTCTTGGCAGCCCACCCACATTTTCTGCTAAGATGGAGAGGGTGCAACATCTACTGCAGTCAAGGAAAGGCAGGGTTCTTTGTTGAGCACCTACTGTGTGCTGGGGAGCAAAGGAGAGGTCACTTGGAGGGGCTTGGCCAAAGTGTGGGGGGTGGAAGACAGTGGGGGCTGTGGGATTGGGCCAAGCCGGGAGGGAGAGACCCAGGAGAGGGGTGGAGGTAGACCTGGAGGATAGAGGGCGGAGGTGAGGCTGGAGGCTGTTCTGCCTTCCATCCTTCCCCTTGGGTCGGGATTTGGGTCAGCCCTTAAAATCCCTGGGCAGGATAAGGATTAAAATCTGGTGGGGGAATAAGAATTAGGATTAGGGTCAGGATTGGGGTCGTCTCCTACATGTGCTGACTGCGGTCCACCACACTTCAAGGAACTTGTCAGGGCTTTCACAGCTGGATCTGCTGCTGCTCCTAGCTGCCTGGGGGTTCCTCCCTTACAGGAAGAACCTGAGGCCAGTGCAGCTCCCAGCAGGGACAGAGCCTGGCCTGGAGGCCGGGCCTCAGTGGCTTTCTCCTTCACCTGCAGATGGCAGAGCTGGAAGCGGGTGGTAGTACATGTCCCCAAGCTGGGTCCCCTAGAGACAAGACAACCCCTTGGGCCAGGTCGCCACCCCCAGGCAAGCAAGCTCACGGGTTCAGCAGCTGCAGCTCCCGCCTCTTGCCCAGCACCGGCTCTGCCACCTTGGTGCCTCGTCGCAACCTGGATGGCTCTAGGCCTGTTTCCAAATGGACTCTGTGGAGACTGAGACACCTGTGAAGTGGGCAGAAGGGGGCTTGGCACACAGTAGGTGCCACCTAAGTGCAGCCAGCCACTACACCTGCCCTTGATTTCTGTGCTTCTCTGGGACTTGAGAGGTGAGTACCTTGCCCAAGATCAAAACGGGAGTTGTCTCCCAGGTTTCTGGCACGGGGCTCTTGGAGTCGAACAGGTGCCTGTCAGTGGGTGTGACGTGCAGGCAGTGGGCAGGAAGGCTGAGGGGTGGATGGTGTGAAAAGACATCTAAGGTGTCCCTCAGTCTCTGCATAAAGGCAGCAAGGCAGTAGCTACCACCTGGGATTGTAGAGAATATTAAATAGTTTGTGAAATGCTTGACCCAGGGCCAAACATTAGTAAACATTATTTGAGGGTTAATTGAACAAAATACAGTGTGGGTAGGTATCGTGTTTGCTGGGTCAAGATGTAAAAGGTACTTCTTCCTGGGGTCAAGATTTAAAAGGGTTGGAAACTGCTGCCTTCAAATTCACAATCCAGGACCCATGAATTCAAAATCCCACTCAGACTTTGCAATCCTTGGAGTGCCTCTTAATTTAGTGTAACCTTACAGTCAGGGACAGGGTAACCCTCCGGTTTTCAGCACCGCGCGTCTGGTGTGCTCTGTCTGTAAGGAAGTCTCCACTGGGTCACAGCAAAGAAAACACACAGCAGTAGTGCGGGATGCCGTCGCCAGAGCCCCTCGCGCAGACAACCCGGAACGCACAGCCCCTCCCACCATCTCAGTCTGTGCGTTTGTTCACTGTCTCCTCCCACAAGCTCCAGGAAGGTGGGAGCTGGCACACGGTGGGTGCGCAGGCCGTGCTTACTGGGATGCCCGGAGCCTGAGGTCACCAGGGACCTGACAGCTGCAGGGAGCTCTCACTGGGGCACAGCAAAAGGCAAGACACACAAGCAACAGTGGAGGGCAACAGTGTGTTCTCGAAGGAGAGTTGGTTTCCGCCCGCTTCTTGTACAAAACGAGGGGCGGAAATGGCAGGGGCACCCTGTGAAACACGCGATTAAATCCCCATTCACAAACCTTCCTGGTGCATGAAAGCTCTATCCCTGCCCCCCAAACCACGATCCGGTGAAGGCAAGGAGAGTCACCTGGAAGACCTCAAATCGTCTGCAAAGCTGCTGAGCACCCACAGACCCCAAGGACCTGGTTCCGACTCAAGGAAGAACAAGGACGGTGGTGGTGGAGGGGTCCAGAGAACTCGTGATGCCTCCGGTGAGGCCACCGCCGTCCTGTATCTCTTGATGTGACTGGTGACAGCCCACCGGGGCGGGGAACAGTTCACTTCCCAAGTGCTCACCAGGGGCCGTGTTTTCCACTCTCCCTGCACAGGCCGTGGTCGTGGCTCTGGGTGAGTGGAAACACCAGCCCTGCCTCCCCGACCTCGAGCCACAGGACCAGGGGACGGGGCTGGGCCGCGCTCTGGGCTCCGCGATGCCTTCGGGAGGCACGGGCGCCCCCTGCTGGACACGCGGAGGAGGCGCTCGACGCCAGGCCCCGCAACGAGGCTGATGGAGCAAATACACATCAAGGCCCCCCAGCTGAGTCCTGATACCCGTGAAACAAACAGGACACCCAGTTACATTTGAATCCCAGAGGAGCAACAAACCGTTTTCAGTATGTGTCCCAAATACTGCATGGACATACACATTCGTTTATCTGTAATTCGAATCTAACTGGGCATCGTGTATTTTATCTGGCCGTCCTACCCAGGAACTACAAACCGAGGAAACGAGGACCACCAGGGAGAGAGAAACAGCTGGGTCAGGGCAGTAGGGCCCAGACAGTGCCAGTCTAGAGCCCGGACATCGCCAACAAAGCCTGGGCCTCGGTGGCTGAAGCTCTGGGGACAGTGGCCAGTCCAGGACCATCAGCTCTGAGCAACTTTCTCCCTCCCCCACTTCCACCCCCACCGAAATTGTCTCTAGAGGGCCGATCTCCAGGCGGGCCCCTGGCTAAGGCCTGCCTCCTGGCATGGCCATGGACTCTGTCCAGAACAGATTTCCAGATTTGGTTAGCAGGTAGGTCATCAAAGACCTTCACTTCACTGTAAACGAAAGCATTAAAATAAACTAACACAAATGACTTTTATTTATGGCTGCCGAAAAGCTGAGGACAGTAAGTTTGTTCTAGAGAGGTATGAGCTCTCCTGAGGTTACTCAAGACCAAGTCTGGTGGAGGTCTCATTAGTCCTAGGAGCCTGGTGTCAGATGAATCCGGAAGAGCCCCAAGGCAGAGCGGGGCCTCCAGGTCCTCCTGCCTAGGTCTGGGCTGCAGGAAGGGCAGGATTCCACCATCCCACAGCTAACCCAGAGGCAAAGCTATGCTACACAAGCGGTGAGCAGGCCAGCCCAGCTCCTCCAGACCAGCACATCAACCCAGCTGCTGACAGGGGAGGGACAAGCCCTTTCTGGGGCAAAACAGTATCCCCTCTGCTTCTTAACTGTCTTACCCACATCTAGTGCACCCTCAGAAACACAAGACACCATGGACAAGAACAGAACATTAGTAGTCAACAAATGGCATCCCATGGTCTCTCCCAGCTCCAACCTATCTTAGATATTCCAATAAAATCCAGTCTCCCTTGGGCCGGGCGCGGTGGCTCACGCTTGTAATCCCAGCACTTTGGGAGGCCGAGGCGGACGGATCACGAGGTCAGGAGATCGAGACCACAGTGAAACCCCGTCACTACTAAAAATACAAAAAACATTAGCCGGGCGTGGTGGCGGGCGCCTGTAGTCCCAGCTACTCGGAGAGGCTGAGGCAGGAGAATGGCGTGAACCTGGGAGGCGGAGCTTGCAGTGAGCCGAGATCGCACCACTGCGCTCCAGCCTGGGCGACAGAGCGAGACTCCGTCTCAAAACAAAAAAATAAAAAATAAATAAATAAATAAACAAATAAATCCTGTCTCCCTAAAGCATGACTCTACTTCAGCTAAAAAAACACTAAGGCTCCCGACTGCCTTCCCACAGTTTCAGATTCCTTGGCCTAAGAAGGAAGTTGTTCCCGCACTGCCCTGCTGACCTTTGTGCTCACCCCACACAAATGGGACGCTCATGCCTCTGGGTGGCTGCGCCTGGCCTGCCCATGTGCTCCTCCCTCTTACTATTCCTTCTCCATGGGGCCTGCCCTGCTACCGAAGGGGAACAAGGAACCCTGGCCTGGCCAACCAAGACACCCCTTTTGCTCGGCAGTTCCTGATTCAATTATGGGCACGAGACCCAAAAACAAATTTTACCCAGGAATTTTATTGGAACAGTTGGGCAAGACACAGGCTTCCCACAGAAATCACAGATGTAAGGTTGTGTGCCTGGCGCTTCTGGTGCCATCTCAGTCGCCACGAAGGGCACTGCCCCTGAGAAGAAGGTCAGTTCCAGCAGCAGAGAAACAGAAGCACCGAAACATCCTCATGTGGATGGTGACTCCTGATTCCTGTTTCTGAAGGCCCTGGCATCCCCAGACTGGGTCTTAAGAGTATAACTTCGGGGCCGGGCGCAGTGGCTCACGCCTGTCATCCCAGCACTTTGGGAGGCCGAGGCGGGCGGATCACAAGGTCAAGAGTTTGAGACCAGCCTGGCCAACATGGTGAAAGCCCATCTCTACTAAGAATACAAAAATCAGCCGGACATGGCAGCGTGTGTGGCGTGGTGGTGGGCGCCTGTAATCCCAGCTACTCCAGAGGCTGAGGCAGGAGAATCACTTAAACCTGGGAGGCGGAGGTTGCAGTGAACCGAGATCACGCCACCACATTCCACCCTGGGCAAGAGTGAGACTCCGTCCCAAAAAAAAAAAAAAAAAAAGGCTGGGCTCAGTGGCTCACGCCTGTAATCCCAGCACTTTGGGAGGCTGAGGCGGGCGGATCACCTGAGGTCAGGAGTTCGAGACCATCCTGGCCAACATGGTGAAACCACACCTCTACTAAAAATACAAAAAATTAGCCGGGCGTGGTGGTCTGTGCCTGTAATCCCAGCTACTCAGGAGGCTGAGGCAGGAGAATCACTTGAGCCTGGGAGGTTACAGTGAGCCGAGATCGTGCCACTGCACTCCAGCCTGGGCGACAGAGCAAGAACGCATCTCAAAAAAAAAAAAAAAAAAAAAAAGGCAAAGGAACAGAATGACAATGATTTAAAGTAACTATTATTAAAAGGTTAAAGATTGGAGAAAAGATGGGGGGAAGTGAGAAAATGGAGAATTTCAGCAGAAAAGTTAAAACCACGTAAGAGCAACTATTAAAATATACAATATGGGAAATAAAAATTTTGTGAAACAGACTAAATAGCAATCTGGAATATCAGAAAAGAGGATTGGTAACATCAAAGACATGTCGATAGAAATTATCCAGAGGCCAGGCACACTGGCTCACGCCTGTAATCCCAGCACTTTGGGAGGCCGAGGCGGGCGGCTCACGAGGTCAGGAGTTCGAGACCAGCCTGGCCAATATGGTGAAACCCCGTGTCTACTAAAAATACAACAAAAATTAGCCGGGCGTGGTGGTGCACACCTGTAATCCCAGCTACTGGGAGGGCTGAGGCAGGAGAATCGCTTGAACCCAGGAGATGGAGGTTGCAGTGAGCCACCATCATGCCACTGCACTCCAGCCTGGGCGACAGAGCAAGACTCCATCTCCGAAAAAGAAAAAAAACAAAGAAAGAAATTATTCAAACAGAAGCACAGAGAGAGAAAAAAATAAAACAGAGAGAGAGCTGTGAGGCAACATCCAGGGTTGTAACATGAGTGACTGGAGAGATTGTGGGACAAAACCCACGGCCGTGACACCAGTGGCTGGAGAGACTGTGGGTCACCATGGCCATAATACCTATGACTGGAAAGGCCTATGGGACAGCACCCAGGACAGGGCATGTGTGCCAAAGACCCAAAAGACAGAGAGTGGACATCAGAAAAATTTGAGAAACACTCTTTTTTTTTTTTTTTTTTTTTTGAGACGGAGTCTCGCTCTCGCGCTCTGTCGCCCAGGCTGGAGTGCAGTGGCGCAGTCTCGGCTCACTGCAAGCTCCGGCTTCCGGGTTCACGCCATTCTCCTGCCTCAGCCTCTCCGAGTAGCTGGGACTACAGGCGCCTGCCACCACGCCCGGCTAAGTTTTTTGTATTTTTCAGTAGAGACGGGGTTTCACCGTGGTCTCCATCTCCTGACCTCGTGATCCGCCCGCCTCAGCCTCCCAAAGTGCTGGGATTACAAGCGTGAGCCACCGCGACCGGCCGAGAAATACTCTTTCAGAAATGGAACTCTAAGAAAGAAAAAGAAAACAGAAATATCTGCAGAAATAACGGTCAAGACTTCAAAATCTATTAAAATGCACCCACCCTCAGGTCGAAGTAGCTCAGTTTAGAAAACTAGACCCAGGTGTATCACAAACGGCCGAAGTCCAAACATAAAAGAAAATCATGTATATTAGTCAGAGGTAAGAGATTTCTTAGTAAGGAAAACAGAAGAATGAGAAAATTCCTCATCAGAAACAACGGAAAGCAGGCACGAATAGAACAACTTTAACACGCCCAGAGAAAAACACAGTCCACTCAGAATCATATATCCTGTAAAAATGCACTTCAAAAAAGGAGGAGGAATTAGGGCCTTTTGATCCATGTAAGGGCTAAGCCTAGGCAGAATGCCACTGCAGAGATCTACAACACAATACATATTAAATACGGCACTTCAGACTCAAAGAAAATTATCCCTCTTGGCAACACGGAGTCTGAATGAAGAAATTCAGAGCACCAGAAAGGTACAGAAACATACACATCTTCAAAGGCTATGGAAAACAAGATCCACTACACACCTATTCGAATGACCAAACACAAAATACTGACACCACCAAACACTGGGGAGGACGTGGGCCTCGGGAACTCCTACTCATTGCTGGTGGGAGTGAAACGGCAGCTTCTCATTAAACATGGTCTCATGACACGGTCTGGCCATCAGGCTTCTTTATTCACCCAAAAGGGCTGAAAAGTTGTGTCAAAACAAAAACCCGCACATGGGAGTTTACAGCAGCTTTATGCGTAACTGCCGAAGCTTGGAAGCTGCTAAGATGTTCTTCAATAGGTATGTAGATAAACAAGCTACAGCACACACCCAGGATGGAGTATCATTCAGCGCTAAAAAGAAATGAGCCGTCAAGCCACAAAAAGACATGGCGAAGCCTTCAGTGAATATGAAAGAAGCCAATCTCAAAGGCTACATACTGTCCGTGTACACCAAAGCACATCCTCATCAGACTCAATACACCAAAGCACATCCTCATCAGACTCAATACACCAAAGCACATCCTCATCAGACTCAATACACCAAAGCACATCCTCATCAGACTCAATACACCAAAGCACATCCTCATCAGACTCAATACACCAAAGCACATCCTCATCAGACTCAATACACCAAAGCACATCCTCATCAGACTCCTCAATACACCAAAGCACATCCTCATCAGACTCAATACACCAAAGCACATCCTCATCAGACTCAATACACCAAAGCACATCCTCATCAGACTCAATACACCAAAGCACATCCTCATCAGACTCAATACACCAAAGCACATCCTCATCAGACTCAATACACCAAACCACATCCTCATCAGACTCAATACACCAAAGCACATCCTCATCAGACTCCTCAATACACCAAAGCACATCCTCATCAGACTCCTCAATACACCAAAGCACATCCTCATCAGACTCCTCAATACACCAAAGCACATCCTCATCAGACTCCTCAATACATCAAAGCACATCAAACTCTCATCAGACCTCAATTACACCAAAGCACATCCTCATCAGACTCAATACACCAAAGCACATCCTCATCAGACTCAATACACCAAAGCACATCCTCATCAGACTCCTCAATACACCAAAGCACATCCTCATCAGACTCCTCAATACACCAAAGCACATCCTCATCAGACTCAATACACCAAAGCACATCCTCATCAGACTCAATACACCAAAGCACATCCTCATCAGACTCCAACACACCAAAAAGCACATCCTCATCAGACTCAATACACCAAAGCACATCCTCATCAGACTCAATACACCAAAGCACATCCTCATCAGACTCAATACACCAAAGCACATCCCCATCAGACTCAATACACCAAAGCACATCCTCATCTGACTCAATACACCAAAGCACATCCTCATCAGATCCTCAATACACCAAAGCACATCCTCATCAGACTCAATACACCAAAGCACATCCTCATCAGACTCTCCGCACATTCACCCAAACCGCACATCCTCATCAGACTCCTCAATACACCAAAGCACATCCTCATCAGACTCAATACACCAAAGCACATCCTCATCAGACTCCAAATACACCAAAGCACATCCTCATCAGACTCCTCAATACACCAAAGCACATCCTCATCAGACTCAATACACCAAAGCACATCCTCATCAGACTCCTCCAACATACACCAAAGCACATCCTCATCAGACTCCTCCACACCCCCCCCCCCCCCCCCCCCCCCCCTCAATACACAAAGCACATCCCTCGCCCTGCAATCCATCAGACTCAATACACCACACCCATCGACTCAATAACCAAAGCAATCCTCATCAGACTCAATACACCAAAGCACATCCTCATCAGACTCCTCAATACACCAAAGCACATCCTCATCAGACTCCTCAATACACCAAAGCACATCCTCATCAGACTCCTCAATACACCAAAGCACATCCTCATCAGACTCAATACACCAAAGCACATCCTCATCAGACTCCTCAATACACCAAAGCACATCCTCATCAGACTCAATACACCAAAGCACATCCTCATCAGACTCCTCAATACACCAAAGCACAGCCTCATCAGACTCAAACACCAAAGCACAGCCTCATCAGACTCTACACCAAAGCACATCTCATCAGACTCCTCAATACACCCAAAGCACATCTTCATCAGACTCAATACACCAAAGCACATCCTCATCAGACTCCTCAATACACCAAAGCACATCCTCATCAGACTCAATAAACCAAAGCACATCCTCATCAGACTCTCAATACACCAAAGCACATCCTCATCAGACTCAATCACCAAAGCACATCCTCATCAGACTCAATACACCAAAGCACATCCTCATCAGACTCCTCAATACACCAAAGCACATCCTCATCAGACTCAATACACCAAAGCACATCCTCATCAGACTCCTCAATACACCAAAGCACATCCTCATCAGACTCAATACACCAAAGCACATCCTCATCAGACTCAATACACCAAAGCACATCCTCATCAGACTCAATACACCAAAGCACATCTTCATCAGACTCAATACACCAAAGCACATCCTCATCAGACTCCTCAATACACCAAAGCACATCCTCATCAGACTCAATACACCAAAGCACATCCTCATCAGACTCAATACACCAAAGCACATCCTCATCAGACTCAATACACCAAAGCACATCCTCATCAGACTCAATACACCAAAGCACATCCTCATCAGACTCAATACACCAAAGCACATCCCTCATCAGACTCCTCAATACACCAAAGCACATCCTCATCAGACTCCTCAATACACCAAAGCACATCCTCATCAGACTCAATACACCAAAGCACATCCTCATCAACCTACCCAAAGCACATCCTCATCAGACTCCTCATACACCAAAGCACATCCTCATCAGACTCCTCAATACACCAAAGCACATCCTCATCAGACTCAATACACCAAAGCACATCCTCATCAGACTCAATACACCAAAGCACATCCTCATCAGACTCCTCAACACACCAAAGCACATCCTCATCAGACTCCTCAATACACCAAAGCACATCCTCATCAGACTCAATACACCAAAGCACATCCCCATCAGACTCCTCAATACACCAAAGCACATCCTCATCAGACTCAATACACCAAAGCACATCCTCATCAGACTCCTCAATACACCAAAGCACATCCTCATCAGACTCCTCAATACACCAAAGCACATCCTCATCCAGACTCCTCAATACACCAAAGCACAGCCTCATCAGACTCAATACACCAAAGCACATCCTCATCAGACTCAATACACCAAACCACATCCTCATCAGACTCAATACACCAAAGCACATCTTCATCAGACTCAATACACCAAAGCACATCCTCATCAGACTCCTCAATACACCAAAGCACATCCTCATCAGACTCCTCAATACACCAAAGCACATCCTCATCAGACTCCTCAATACACCAAAGCACATCCTCATCAGACTCAATACACCAAAGCACATCCTCATCAGACTCAATACACCAAAGCACATCCTCATCAGACTCAATACACCAAAGCACATCCTCATCAGACTCAATACACCAAAGCACATCCTCATCAGACTCAATACACCAAAGCACATCCTCATCAGACTCAATACACCAAAGCACATCCTCATCAGACTCAATACACCAAAGCACATCCTCATCAGACTCCTCAATACACCAAAGCACATCCTCATCAGACTCCTCAATACACCAAAGCACATCCTCATCAGACTCAATACACCAAAGCACATCCTCATCAGACTCAATACACCAAAGCACATCCTCATCAGACTCAATACACCAAAGCACATCCTCATCAGACTCCTCAATACACCAAAGCACATCCTCATCAGACTCCTCAATACACCAAAGCACATCCTCATCAGACTCAATACACCAAAGCACATCCTCATCAGACTCAATACACCAAAGCACATCCTCATCAGACTCAATACACCAAAGCACATCCCCATCAGACTCCTCAATACACCAAAGCACATCCTCATCAGACTCAATACACCAAAGCACATCCCCATCAGACTCCTCAATACACCAAAGCACATCCTCATCAGACTCCTCAATACACCAAAGCACATCCTCATCAGACTCAATACACCAAAGCACATCCTCATCAAACTGCTCAAAACCAGTGGTACTGAAAAATCTTCAAAGCAGTTGGAGGAAAAAAACCGAGAGGTCTGAGGACTTCCTGCTGGAGGCTGGGCAAGCTGGAAGACAGAAGACCTTGTACGTCTGAAGAAAACGTCAGCAGGCTGCGGCGCTCAACAAAAACTGCTCTACGCCCATCCCCAAAAACCCAGATTGCCCAATGGCTGGCCCTGGTTCTCACAGCTCCTGGCACGGGCTCACCAGCAAGACCCCTGACTCTCCCACACCCATCATGCGAGTGGTCCTGTTCCCTCACCTATAGTCCCTGAGGCCGGGCCAGTCACCTCCCAGCTAGGGGCCGGCCCTCCTCATATCCCATCACCATGCATGCCCACATTTCCCTCACTGATGGGGACAATATGCAACCCAGCCAGCCTGCACTGTCCCTGCAGGGCGCTATTAAAAATGCAGACCTCAGCCGGGCACAGTGGCTCGTGCCTGTAATCCCAGCACCTTGGGAGGCTGAGACAGGAGGACAAGAGGTCAAGAGATTGAGATCATCCTGGCCAATAAGGGGAAACCCCATCTCTACAAAAAATACAAAAATCAGCCGGACGTGGTGGTGGGCGCCTGTAATCCCAGCTACTCGGGAGGCTGAGGCAGGAGAATCACGTGAACTCGGGAGGCGGAGCTTGCAGTGAGCCGAGATCATGCCGCTGCACTCCAGCCTGGTGACAGTGTGAGACTCCGTCTAACAAAAAAAAAAAGCAAAACAAACAAAAAAAATGCAGACCTAAAGTGGCTTCCACACCAAGAACAAAACTCGGCCTCATGACCTACTGTCCCCACCCCGCCCAGCCTCTGCCCTCTGTGCCCTCAGCTTCTCCTGGAGACCCAGGCCTCTGTCCTCTGCATCTGCTGTCACGCCTGCCAGGCCTCTCGGCAAACTTTCAGCAAAGGAGGCCCATTCTCCTTCATGTTTCAGCTTAAATGTCACTTCTAGGAGGCTGCCCCAACCAACTCTACCCAGACGTGGGTCCTCCTCACATCCCGTCATCGTGGCCACAATTCCCTTACTGACGTGAACAATACGTAGGCCACCACGTCATGCCCCCAGTGCAACCCCTCGCCTGTGTTGCTCACGACTTATCCCGGACCCTCCAACAGACATGCAGGCCCCCAAGTGAGATGACGAGGACACCTGCCGCCCCAGCCCCCACCCGATCCACCACAAGGCACCCGGGCTTCAAATCGTTTAATAAATAAAACAGCAAAGGGGGGTTCAAGGCAGTTATCACTTCACAGTGTGGTCCTTGGTGGGGTGAGGGATGGTCGAGTCCCACTCGGAAAGGCGCTCGAGCACAAGAGGCTGGACGGCACCCGGGGCAGGGCGCGCCACCGCCCACGGAGGACCCCACTCCAACGTGTAAACAGAAACAGAAACGAACGAGGGGGCCGGGGAAGAGGGGGACCAGGACTCCGAGCCCTCTCCCTGGGAAGCTTCCCACAGAAGGAAGACCTGCAGGGCTGGGGAAACAGGCTGGAGTCTGGCCCCTGCGTGGCCAGCAGGGCCGGCTCCTCCGGAGGCTCCCTGCCTTGGTACCGGGGGAGGACAGCAAAGGGGGCTGTAAATCACCTGTCTCCTCAAACCCACACCTGGGGTTGCTGAGGGACCCCACCCCAACCACTCAGGATCGAGGAGCAGGGATGGAGGGGGAAGAGGCAGGTGGGGGTGTAAAGTGCGGCTTTTCCTGAAGTGGAGACAGTGGGGTGGGACGGCGAGGCTGGGTGGGGCCGGACAGCGAGGTATATGGCTCTGTGCCCCACGGGGTTGGCACTGAGTAGCAGCTGCCCACGACGACCCCAGGGCTGGGGCGCCCTAACCCTGCCAGGTGCGGAGAGACGGAGCCAAGCAGGGAGTGAGGGCGCCCCGGCGGAGGCTGCTGGTGCGGGGCGGGGCGTGCTGCCCGTCTCCCCGCCGGGGCAGTGACGCCTTCCCTCGCCTCTGCTGGCTGGAAGGGACCAGGTGGCCGGCTCTGCCCTGCGTCCCTAGGGCCGGGTCTTTTCTGTGCCCGGCTGCCCGATGGATCCCACGTGCAGGCAGCAGCCTGGACCCGGGTGGCAGTGCCGGGTGCTGACAGCGTGGGATGTGGCCATGGGTCCAGTCTGTGTGGACAGGGGCAAGGGCTCACGGCCCAGCCACCTCACCCCAGCCCTGACGTGTTCTGAAGCAGAAGGAGGTGCTACCCCAAGGCCCAGGGGTGGGGAAGGGGTCAGGAAGACTGAGAGGCGGGCCCAGCGGCAGCACTAAGTCCAGTCTGGGCCGCATACGCCGCCCGCGGCCAGGAGTCAGCAGGTCATCACGTTACAGCTGCAGGGGAGAGACCAAGAGAGACGCAAAGAGTGTCAGTGCGGCCCCACGTGCCTGCACAGCCCAGTGCTGAGCGCTGGACTCGAGACTCCCAGCCTTGCCTCCCCCACAACCTATGGCAGCAGGGCCCAGGGTGCCCTGGGGGGAGCTGGTGGCTGGAGCAGGGGTGGGATAGCCTGGCACCTGCCCCCATTTGTGGAGAATGTGGACCACATAAATGTATTCTCCAGTCAAAAAATACGTAAAATTAAAGAATAAACCTAAAGAAACACTGAGAGCCTGCTTGTGGAGCCACACTGTCCTTGGGTCCTTGGGGCAAATGCCTCCCACTCTCTTCAGCTCAGCCTGAGGGCTGCGGGGACCTCAGGTGGAGTGTTGTGGAGGCTCCGGGCATGGGGTGGCACTCACTGTGACAGGGGCTCCGAGTGTAGCCCGGGGGCCGGGCACGTGGTGTGGGCGGCCAGGAAGGGGTTCACATCCCCAATGCCGATGAGTCCAAACTCGGTGACCGACAAAGCCACCTGTGCAGGGGCCACAGTCTCCTCCGGATCCCCGCTCAGGTCCACATGGCCGGAGATGAGCGGCAGCTCCTTGGGCAAGGCGAAGTCCACGGCCAGCCTTGGGCTGGCGTCTGGCTCCGGAGCAGTGACGGCCGGCGGGTATGAGGCTGGGTCGGCCAGGGCTGGGGGCCGACGGGACAGGGGTACAGCGGGGGGCTCATCCAGCTGCTGGAAGGAACACGGCCCTGGCTCCGAGGATGGGAGTCCATCAGAGGCCACTCCAGGCTCATCGAGACCACCGGCCGTGCCATCCACGCTCAGTGAGTCTGTGACAGAGAATGCAACAGAGGGTGGGGCCTGCCCACAGCCGCGGCTCCTGTGCAGGCTCCTGCCTAACCTTGCTGGGTCCAGCAAAGCCTGTGGATCCCTCCCCAGGAAAGCCTCCACACAAATACAAAAGAAACCAGTTACACTGAAATCTGTGAGCCCCCAGGTTAAGGGCCTCGGCTTTAGAAGTTGATTTTAGTTCATAAAATCAACTGAGTGGGTCACAACCCACATCTTTAAGAAGAGCAGAATACAACAGACACAGGTGTAAACAATGCCGGGGGCACTGCGAGGGTTAATACAGGGTCTGTGGAAGTTTTGTTCCCACAGGCAGCGCATGGGGCCTCACCACAATTCTAGGAAGTAGCTGAGGTGGACACCCTTTGGCAAACAAACCATGGAAACAACCAGATTCTGGAAAGGGGAACCCTCCCAGACTCAACCATCTAAACACAGAGCCAGAAAGCAAAGGATCCTCGTTTGCACCCTCCCCGTGTGGGTCTCCACCATCGGACACCACGTCAGACACCACCATCAGACACGGTCCCACCCGAGGCCCTGCTGTGCTCCGTCATGGCCTCAGGTGCAAGATCCTGGCGACGGCTCCGGACACCCTGTCCTTCCTCAGTGTCCTGGTGACGGGCTAAGTCACCAGGCAGGCCTTCCCCGGAGACTGAGGCCTGGTAAATACCCAACCTCACCATATGGGGCTCCCCAGCGGTGGGGCCACATGCACCCCTCCGGCAAGCCCAGAGGGTAAGCGTCATCCCTGCCCTCCCCTCTCCCAGCCAGGTGCACAGAGCAGCATCCACATCAGGTGGCTGCCCTCCGTTACCCAGACGCCCACTCCTCCTGGCAAGGCTGGCCCAGCACAGGGCGCCAGGCAGGAGAGGCTCCACCGGGCCGCACTCACGGCTCCAGCCCCGTGGCCGCCCCCAGGGCAGGGGATGCTCCCCAAGCCTCACCTGTGCGCGTCCCAGTCAGGGTGTCCTGCTCCGGGCGCGGACGGCCGGGGCCATCGGGGTCGCTGCCATCCAGGTCCTGGTCTGTGTCCCTGTGGGGAGAGGGCGCCATGAGGGGCAGCAGACAGGACGGACGCCCCCACCCGGGAGGTGCCACCCAGGTGCCCACGTGCCCACCCCCGGCGGGGTGGCCGCCCGTCGTTACTGCTGGGGAGCGCTGCACGCACGTGGTTCCGGACGGGACGTACTTCCTCCGGCCCAGCCACGTCTGCTGGGCGAAGTAGTCGTAGCGTTCCGACTTCTTCCACAGGTAGTAGTACTCGACACACTCGCCCACTGACCGTGTGCGCACCTGCGGGGAGGGGTCAGGAGCCATCTCTGTCCCCGGCCGCCCAGCCCCGGCACCTGCACCACCATCCCAGGACGTCCTGGGACCCCAGCACAGCACAGAAGGAGCACAGCACCCACCACTCTCGGATAACGCAAGACCCCCGGACCCATGACCCTAACAGGCCCACAGGCTATGCCCACCACGGGGAACGGGGCTTCGAGCACTGCGGCACTGCCTCCTGTTTCAAGCCCCCTCAGAGCCCCCCAGCTCCTGGCTTGAGACCCCTCTTTCCCTTCAGCCAGACAAACGGACCCTCCAGGCCCCTGTCTACTGCTCACCCCCCCTATCCCAGACCATGAGCCATGGGCCAATTGCGTCTACCTCATCTGCCTGCGTCTCACAGGCCCGGGGTGGGAGTGGGAGTGACAACCCCGGGTCCACAGACTCCTGGACTGAGCCCCTGCCCCGGGATGAAGAGGCACAAGCCCGCAGCGCCTGCTTTCCCGCCAAACACATCCCTCCAGGGCCCAGCGAATGCTTCCCAAGTGCACAGAGGACACCATGGAAGACACAGGGGTTCTGTGAACCCGACAAAATTTACAACGTAGCACATAAAGGCCAAACACACATGCACATAAGGCTTCAGGGAGACGAGAAGGGACACACAGCACGTGCGTTCCACGTGGCACCTGGCACAGAGCTGGGCGCACACCTGACAACACCTCCCGGGGCTCCACCCGGGGGGCCCATCCCACAGACAGCTTGAGGCTCTGGCCACTGCTGGTGATGGCGGAAAAGACCCCCGCCACCCAGAACGAGGATGCCCAGTGCTCACCGCTGCGAGAACAACATGGGGTCCTGCCGGGGGGTGAGACCGAGACAACCTCTCCGCAGGGCAAACCTCAAACGCGCGTCATGAGGGAGCTCTTCGGTGAAGGGCCAGGCTGAAATACGCACTGGCTCCCTGTCCCATTCCAGACAGCAGGCTGACCAACGTGTGCTGGCTACACACAGCCCTTCCTGGCTGGGCCAGGACCTACCCGGGGCTCCAGAAACACGCGGGGAGTTACAAAAACACAGCCTGGAGCTGTAGAAACACGGCCCGGAGCTCCAGAAACACGGTCCGGAACTATAGAAACACGGCCCGGAGCTCCAGAAACACGGCCCGGAGCTCCAGAAACACGGCCCGGAGCTCCAGAAACACGGCCCGGAGCTCCAGAAACACGGCCGGGAGCTGCAGAAACACGGCCGGAGCTGTAGAAACACGGCCCGGAGCTCCAGAAACACGGCCCGGAGCTCCAGAAACACGGCCCGGAGCTCCAGAAACACGGCCCGGAGCTCCAGAAACACGGCCCGGAGCTGTAGAAACACGGCCCGGAGCTGTAGAAACACGGCCCGGAGCTGTAGAAACACGGCCCGGAGCTGTAGAAACACGGCCCGGAGCTGTAGAAACACGGCCGGAGCTGTAGAAACACGGCCCAGAGTCCAGAAACACGGCACGGAGCTCCAGAAACACGGCCAGGAGCTCCAGAAACACGGCCGGAGCTGTAGAAACACGGCCCGGAGTCCAGAAACACGGCCCGGAGCTGTAGAAACACGGCCAGGAGTCCAGAAACACGGCCAGGAGTCCAGAAACAAGGCCGGGAGCTCCAGAAACACGGCCGGGAGCTCCAGAAACACGGCCGGGAGCTCCAGAAACATGGCCCGGAGCTGTAGAAACGGTCTGGAGCTATAGAAACTTGACAGGGGCTCCAAGTGTAGCCCAGGAGCACCTCACTGCAGCCGCACCTCCCCCAGCCGTCTCCAATCAAAACACCACGTGGCGCTGGAGTCTGACAAGGACAGTCCGCCGCGCAGTCACCTGAGCAACGTCCTGGGCCGTACAACCAGCCCCAGGCAGGCGCCTCCTCACCCAAGCCCTTCAGTGGAAGACGTCGGGCCCCAAATGGAGCACCGTCCCAGGACATGAGGCAGAAGCAAGGCTCAGCAACAAGAAGGCCACAGGCCGCTGGTCCTGAAGGGACTCAGTGCCCAACCGGGGCGTGGACAGAGGCGGAGAAGCCACTGGTCAGAGCCACGGGAAGGTTTTCAGCCAGACATGTCTGACTGCCAAAAGGCTGGCTTGGAAGTCACCACTCAAGAAGCCACAGGGCAGAGGGCACTGCTGCAGACATGCAGAGACCCACAGACGACGTGGGGAAGGTCTAAGGAAGGGCAGAAGGCTCTGGCACTTGGCAGCACCTGCCTGTCGTGAGGGTTTGTCCCAGGTGGCAGAAGGACCTGGTCCCCAGGTGTCGGGGTTCTGCTGTGGGGCCAAATGCTGGACACTGAGCCAGTGGGCTCTGCTCAGAGGACACAGACACGAAGATGAGGTGCCCAGGGCCCTGGGGTGCAACGTGAGGCAGAAACAACTACTAGAATTCAGCTTTTGGCACATTCTTTCCCAAAACCAGAGCCTTGTTCTTGTGGGGACAGGAAAGGGGCCCACAGAAGTCAGTAGCAGAAACTGCAGAAGCCAGCAATGGGCACACGGTGAGGAGGCGGACACGGGACACGGGGCTTCAGGCCTCCCGTCGGCCGTGTGCAGTGTGCCTGCTGACCCTGAGCCCCTCCCCAGATGGAGAAGCCCCCGGTGGAGCCCGGCAGTGGGTCCGCACCTTGTTGGCCTGGATCAGGTGAAAGTTCTTCCCATGCACACGGAAGCCGTGCTCAAAGTTCCTACACTCCTCTTCACTCCAGGCACAGAGCCCATCTGCAAAAACGGCCGGGGAGACTGGTCAGCGGTGCCCAGGGCGGGGCCGCAGCGGAAGAAAGGCCCGGGCCGCTGCTCACCTCGGATCACCTTCACGTTGAACCGCAGCCTTCGCAGGGCCTCCTCCACATTGAAGTTGCATTTCACCAACTCGTACAGCGCCTGGGGAGAGGACGTGTTGGTTCTTCCCATGGGCTCAGCCTGGGAGCCAACAGCAAGAACTGTCTATACCATCCAGGGAGTGGCATCAAGGGCCGTCCACACCACCCTCCTGGGCGAGGTCAGGGCCACCTACACCTCTATCCAGGGAGTGACATCAGGGGTGTCTACATCCCCTTGCAGATACCCAGAGGCGTCTACACCTCCTCCCTGATACGTGGTTTTAATTGGCCCCCTTCTGACCTGAGTAGCTGTTCCAGTGCCCAGGCCCCCGGACACGTGACCCCTGCCCTCCCGTCTGCTCTACCTGGCCCCTGGAGGCACTGGGGTGTGAGCTCTGGCCCACGCCGCTGCAGCCCTCAGCCCCTCTGTCCCCGGCATGGCAGCCCCCACCTGCTCACTGTCTTTCACGGCTTCTCCCTCTGGGAGCTGAGGCCCGGCCATCTCGTGCCAACGCCGCTTCACCGCCCTGTACAGGAACTCCTCCACCTCCCTCTCAGGGAGGACGCCGGGGTCCCAGAGCAGCTGGTCTTCGTTTTCGTAGACTGCACAAGCAGAGGGCAAAGGTCACGCTGCAGGAACCCAATCTGCACCCATACACGCCAGGACAAGCAGAGCAGCCATCTCAGCCTGACAGGGCGGAGGCACTGTCCGCCCTCCCTTTCCCAAGCCCTGGGCCGCCATCACTGCGTTCCTCCTGGGCTTGGTGCTGCTGTGCTCAATTCAACGACGGGGGGGGTCCAGAGCAGGCTCTGGGCACCAGACACAGGCCTGTATCCCAACGACCAAGTGCAGGGAGCCATGAGCGATTAGCAAGGGCGCCTGATCCAGCCAAGGGGTCGGAGGAAGGTGTGGGCAGCCGAGATCTGGGGCAGGGGAATTCTGAGCAAGGACTCTGCGGAGGGGGTTCTAAGTAGTGAGCCCAGTGAGGTGAGGCTGGCTTCAGGCTGCACAGCTACAAGAGCACCTGAAATGCAGAGGCCTGAGGGAGCAGCAAGGAGGACCCCGACTCTGGATAGAGGCAGCTGAGACTTGGGCCCCATGGACAAGCAGGAGCCCCCACAGGCACCGTTGCGCTCTAACCCTGGGATCTGAAGAGCCACGGCCAGAAGGCGCATCACCGCTGGGGACACATCCTGCCCCCGGGAGCTGGTGTGGGTGGCGGATGTGCTCATAGAGGGGGGAAAGTCCACGACCTCAGATGCAATGGGCTTTCGGCAGAGGGACGCAGCCTCCAGCTGTGGGGAGGGACGTGACTGGGGACAAGGCAGGGGAGAGTTCAGGGCCAGGTCTGGCAAGGCTCAAGTGCCAGCACCTCTCGATTATCCAGGAAAACAAAGCAAACCAACAAATAAAACACAAAACCAGCGCACGGGAAGAAAAGTGAAAAACGCCCTGGGGAAGACAGCTCCACACGGAGTCACCACTGCCGGGGGCTGACGCGGTCACAAGCTCCCAGGCTGCTGCTGGGCCCCACCAAGCGGGGGCCTCTCCTGGTCCTCATGGCCATGAGGAAAACAGGCAGACACCACAGCCACCTTTCTCCATCTCCACAGGCGACACCTGAGCCCTGCGTAGACCGAGGTGGTCTCCAAGAAAAGAGCAGACCATCTCCGGAGAAAAAGAACACCACGAACAGCCTAGCGTGTGAAGAGTGGGAAAACACGAGGGAAAAACGTTAACCGGATGTGAGAGCTCACTCCTGTCATCCCAGCACTTTGGGAGGCTGAGGCGGGAGGATCACCTGAGGTCAGGAGTTCGAGACCAGCCTGGCAAACATGGCGAAACCCCAGCTCTACTAAAAATACAAAAATTAGCCGGGCGTGGTGGTGGGCGCCTGTAATCTCAGCTACTCGGGAGGCTGAGGGAGGAGAATCACTTGAACCCTAGAGGCAGAGGTTGCAGTGAGCCAAGATCGTGCCACTGCACTCCAGCCTGGGCGACAAGAGCGAGACTCTGTCTCAAACAAATAAACAAACAGAAAACATCAGACAGCAAAGCAGGTCTACACACAGCCGATGTTAAGGGTCAGCAGACGAAGACTTCAATCCAACTAGGATTAATATCTTAAGGAAATGGACAAAAAGCCGGAGAGTCTCAGCAGAGACCTGAAATTTATAGAAAAGAATCTCAAGGACCTTCCAGGATCGGAAAATACAATACCCAAATGGACCCACTCAACAGCTTTTTTACCAGCAGCCTGAACACAGCACAAAACACAATTAGTGGAATCAAAAGGAAACCAATGTTTAAACGACCAAAACTAAAGTCTACAAAGAAAGAACACAGTTTAGGGTAGGTACAAGACAGTGAAGCAACCTCTAAGATACGTGTAAATGAGTCACAGAAAAAGCAAAGGAGGCAGCACAAAATCTGAAGAGATAACAGCCAAGAATTCTTCAAAACTGATGACTGATACCAACCCACAGAGCTAGGAAACTCAGGATAAATACAAGGACACACAAAGATGTGTGCACAGGCACATCAGAGTCAAACTGGTTCAAAAAAATAAAGGAAAGGAAACAGATCTTAGGAGAGAAAAGGGGACGATGATTTCCGTCCTCTGACTTCTCAACAGAAACGACGACAGCCAAAACGCAATGGAATCAAACTGTTCGAGTGTGGAAAAACATGCCATGAAAATATGCTTAAAGAACGAAAGCAAAAATCCAGGCTTTCAGACAAAAAATGCTGAAAGAAAGCACAAGGCCTGTTACGAAGGAAGTTCTTCAGGCTGAAGGGAATGATCCCAAATGGAAGTTGGAGGAAATATGTGGATAAATACAAAGTATGTCCACTGTTTAAAACAACGTTATAATCTTGTCATGTGTAGTTTTTTTTTTTTTGGAGATGGAGTCTCGCTCTGTCACCCAGGCTGGAGTACAGTGGTGCGATCTCGGCTCACTGCAACCTCCATCTCCCGGATTCAAGCGATTCTCCTGCCTCAGCCTCCCAAGTAGCTGGGACTACAGGCGCCCACAACCACGCCTGGCTAATTTTTGTATTTTTAGTAGAGACGCGGTTTCACCGTGTTGGCCAGGCTGGTCTCAAATTCCTGACCCCAGGCAATCTGCCTGCCTCGGGCCTCCCAAGTGTTGGGATTATAGGCGTGAGCCACCGCGCACGGTCAATATGTAGAATTAAAGATAACCACAAAAGGCAGGGGGCAGGTAAATTGAGTTAAACTGTTTCTTGCATTGTAGGGGAACTAGAATGTACTTATTTCAAGCTGTGAGGCCCAGTGTGGGTGGCTCACTCCTGTAACGTCAGCACTTCGGAGGCTCAGGTCACTGGAGGTCAGGAGTTTCAAGACCAGCATGGCCAACACAGTGGAAAACCTCATCTCTACTAAAAATACAAAAATTAGCTGGGGATAGTGGCATGTGCCCGTAGTCCCAGCTACTTGGGAGGCTGAGGCAGGAGAATCGCTTGAGCCCAGGAGGTGGAGGTTGCAGTGAGCCGAGATCACCACCACTGCACTCCAGCCTGGGCGACAGAGCAAGACTCTGTCTCAAAAAAAAATGTAGACTGTGATACGTCAATAATTCATGTTGTAACTCTAAAGCACTAAAGCTAAAACTTATAAGCTGAAACAGGAGGACAAAATAAACCTATTTTAATTAATCCAAAAGGAGATATAAAAAAATTAAAAAAACAAAGAACAGGCCAGGTCCAGTGGCTCACGCCTGTAATCCCAGCACTTTGGGAGGCCGAGGTGGGTGGATCACAAGGTCAGGAGATCGAGACCATCCTGACCAACATGGAGACACCCCGTCTCTACTAAAAATACAAAATTAAGTCAGGTGCGGTGGCTCACGCCCTGTTAATCCCAGCACTTTGGGAGGCTGAGGCAGGCGGATCACAAGGTTAGGAGATCGAGACCATCCTGGCTAACATGGTGAAACCTCGTCTCTACTAAAAATCAAAACATTAGCCAGGCGTCATGCGGGCGCCTGTAAGTCCCAGCTACTCAGGAGGCTGAGGCAGGGAGAAATGGCAAGTGAAACCCGGGAAGTGGAGCTTGGCAGTGGAGCTGAGATCCTGCCACTGCACTCCAGCCTGGGCGACAGAGCGAGACACTGCCTCAGAAAAGTAAGTAAGTAAATAAATAAATAAATAAATAAATAAAATAAAAATACAAAATTAGCCAGGCGTAGTGGCAGATGCCTGTAATCCCAGCTACTTGGGAGCTAAGGTATGGAGAATCACTTGAACCCAGGAGGTGGAGGCGCAGTGAAGTAAGATCACATCACTGCACTCCAGCCTGGGCAACAAGAGGGAGACTCTGTCTCAAAAAAATAAATAAAAAAAACGAACAAAAACAACAGATGGAACATCACAGAAGCAAAGAGCATGACAGTGCATTACACAATTGTTTTATAATTACATGACATACAAGTGATCTAAAAATGTAAATGGACTAAAAAGTCTATTAAAGACAATGATTTTCTCAGACAATTAAAAATAAGATCTAGGTCGGACACAGTGCTCACACCTATAATCCCAGGGACATTGGGAGGCCGAAGTGGACAGGTCACTTGAGGTTAGAATTGAGCCAGCCTGGCCAACATGGGTGAAACCCATCTCTACTAAAAATACAAAAATTGGCTGGGCATGGCGGCGGACGCCTGTAATTGCAGCTACTTGGGAGGCTGAGGGGGAAGATTGCTTGAACCCGGGAGGCGGAGGCTGCCGTGAGTGGAGATTAAGCCATTGCACTCCAGAAGTCTCTCAAAAATCAAGATTTAAACATGTGCCATTTAAACAAATACACTTCAAACATAGGAATCTAGAATGGTAAAAAGAATGGGAAAAAAACATGCAAACACTAAACAAATCAACAAAAAGCTGCCGTGGTCACACTGATGGTAGATTAAGTACTTATTTACGGTAAGAAGAATCACTACAAAGAGACATGCCATGATGGTAAAACAAACAACTCAACACAAAGACAAAGCAATCTTAACGTGTATGCACTTAATGATAAAGCTGCAATGCGAAGTAAAAATGGACAGAATTAGAAAGGGGAAATAGACAATCCACAATCAGAGGGGTCATTAACAATTCAGTAAATAGAACAAGCAGCCAAACAATTTAAGCGAGAATACAGATGATGTGAACAACAATTACCCAACAGATCCAAGGGAATACACGGAAAATTCCACCCAACAATGGCACAACACACTCTTTTCAAACACGTACAACATTTACCAAAACAGATCAAATACTGGTCATAAAGCGAGGTGCAACTAATTACAAAGAACTGAAATCACAGAGTATGTTTTCGGACAACAGTGTAATTCAATTAAAAATCAGTAAAAGGAGGCCGGGCGCGGTGGCTCACGCCTGTAATCCCAGCACTTTGGGAGGCCAAGGCGTGCAGATCACGAGGTCAGGAGATCGAGACCATCCTGGCTAACACGGTGAAACCCCGTCTCTACTAAAAAATACAAAAAACTAGCCGGACGTG